>NC_053027.1:488277905-488449922 GCF_003073215.2 Triticum urartu
GAGGGGGGGGGGGGGGGGGGGGGGGGGGGGGGGTAGAGTTTGAGAAATGGGCCCTTTAGTCCCGGTTTGAGATATGAACTGGGACTAAATGGTGCGATGCCCTTTAGTCCCGGTTCATGTCTCAAACCGGGACTAAAGGTCCCATTTGAACCGGGACTAATGCCTTTAGCCGCTCGAACCGGGACTAATGCTCACATTAGTCCCGGTTCGTAATGCAACCGAGACTAATGTGTATATTGAGCTGTGACCAAAGCCCTGTTTTCTACTAGTGAAGGGACATCCACCAATAGGTCCAACACACCAGGGAGACCTACATGGTCGCTACATCTGTAGACAACGTCACAAGCCCACTTCTTCCTAACAGAATCAATCACTAGAAGGCATTTTAAGAATGGGCGGATCACTGGGGCTTAGCAAGCATGAAAGACTCGCATGTGTTGTGCGTTCACTCAGGATGTGGCCACACCAATAAGGGAGGACTTTGAGCTATATGATCCATCCTTGTAGCCACCCATGTTAGGACTTCTCTGGCGCTTCTAGGGAGTAAAACCATCCACTAGAATAGAAAATAAAGCAACATCACTACCCCAAATTACCTACATGCCAGACCAACGCACATGATTGAAAATGATGTCATTATGAATCTTCCACAAAGCCAACGTAGTAGCAGCATGTGAAACACTCGCAACTCTATGGTTGTTGTTACTAATCCACTAGATAGCAATATTTTCAAAGTTAGCATCATGTCTAAAGCCGGTGAGATTAGCAACTACCCTCCAAGGTTAAAGAACAACAAAACAATTGAAGAACAAGGGACAATATGATTCATCCTCTGAACAAAACACACAGGAAAAGTCGGGCACATTGTGCCATTTGTTCAAATTATATCTTGTAACTACTTATTATTAGCCAATAACCAGAGAAATATGTGAATCTTGGGGGGGGGGTAGAAATTTTCCGAAGAAAAGAAACATGAACAAGGATCACTCCCCTAAAATTCACAACAACATAGGAGATACGAAATGAACCCCTTTGGAATCAAATGTCCAGACCAGGGAACCCCCATCATCATAGGTCGGATGGAACAAGCTATATGAACAAGATCATATCACTAGTTCAATAGCTTTTGACCGAAGCATCTCCTAAAAGTAAGTTTGAGATTTTAACCATCCCAAACCTTCAGAACAGTAACATTATGTCATTAGAAATGGTATAGAGATCCCAAAACTGGGAAGCAAGACTAGAAGAACCAAACAAGCGGTTTTCCAAAAATTAACCTTACAACCATTACCTATCTTCAATTGGTACCCAATCTTGGTAGCTTTAGCTGCCCAGAGAACCCCTTTCCAGAAGGGGGAGGCACTAGTGGAAGGACATGCAAAGAGGCTGGGTTGTAAAGTTCTATGTTTAATATCAATAATTTGTTTCTAAATCTTATAGGTATCTACGTGTTGACCCAAAATCTAAAAGGAAAATATTCATATCAGAAAGATTAGGTACGCCTAAACCTCAAAATTCTTTATTTTGCGACACAAGATCCCAAGAGGCAATGTGGTATTTGTTGTGGACCTCATAATTATCCCAAACGATTTGGGAAATTTAATCAGATACATAAGATATGTAGGGATACTGATGACCTGCAAGTGCACAAGGTTTACTTGCAGCCTTTTCGAAGTAAGAGTACCGATCCCACAGGGAGCATAGAAATCAGACTTTTGCCTCTTGTAGAGAATTATGTATTTTTGTTCCTGTAGATAATTGTAGACTCAAAGCAGAGTGAGGGCAAATATGAATGATTACTGAGTAGTGTTGTGATTTGTACCTAATTAACATAAAAGCAAATAAAGTCCAGGAATTGCAATGACGAGTGAAACGACAGAATAAAAAGGCATTCTCAGGGAGTCTAGAGTCCCCATTGGTATGTTTCTAGCGCACATATGCATAAGCATAGTATAGACTAGATACTTGAGGCACTGTTGGCGATTATGCTGGGCGGAGCCGAGTACAATACATGTTCTACTCATGGTAGACTTTTTGCCACGCACGCCACCATCATAGTCTCCCCCAGAGAGTTACAACTCATGATAATTAAGGGTTTCCCTATGGACGCGACCTTTCTAAGGGTTCTCCGTAATTCCCAGTCAATTGCAAAGACTAGGAGTAGTAGGCTTTTACTGTCACCTCGAATTACCTCTGCGTCCTAAACCTTTACAACGACAGGATGTACTTTGTGGCCATAAGGCAGTTGAGTGGGACTGATGACCCACAAGTATAGGGGATCAATTATACTCCTTTCGATAAGTAAGAGTGTTGAACCCAACGAGGAGAAGAAGGAAATGACAAGCGGTTTTTAGCAAGGTATTTTATGCAAGCACTGAAATTATCGATAACAGATAGTTTGGTAGTAAGATAATTCGTAATGGGTAACAAGTAACAAATGTAGCAAAGGTGCGGCAAGGTGGCCCAATCCTTTTTATAGCAAAGGATAAGCCTAGATGAACTCTTATATAAAACAAGGCACTCCCGAGGACACATGGGAATTATCGTCAAGTTAGTTTTCATCACGCTCATATGATTCACGTTCGTTACTTTGATAATTTGATATGTTGGTGGACCTGTTCTTGGGTGTTGTCCTTACTTGGACAAGCCTCCCACTTATGATTAATCCCTCTCGCAAGCATCCGCAACTATGAAAGAAGAATTAAGATAAATCTAACCATAGCATAAAACATGTGGATCCAAATCAGCCCCTTACGAAGCAACGCATAAACTAGGGTTTAAGCTTCTGTCACTCCAGCAACCCATCATCTACTTATTACTTCCCAATGCCTCCCCCTAGGCCCAAATCATGATGAAGTTTCAAGTAGTCGACGTTCACATAACACCACCAGAGGAAGACAACATACATATCATCAAAATATCAAACGAATACCAAATTCACATGATTACTTATAACAAGACTTCTCCCATGTCTTCAGGAACAAACGTAACTACTCATAAAGCATGTTCATGTTCAAGATCAGAGGGGTAATAAATATCATTAAGGATCTGAACATATGATCTTCCATCAAATAGACCAACTAGCATCAACTACAAGGAGTAATCAACACTACTAGCAACCCACATGTACCAATCTGAGGTTTTGAGACAAAGATTGAATACAAGAGATGAACTAGGGTTTGAGAGGAGATGGTGCTGATGGAGATGTCGATGAAGATTAGTCCTCCCATGATGAAAGGGTCGTTGGTGATGACGATGGCTTCAATTTCCCCCTCCCGGGGGAAGTTTCCCTGGCAGAATAGCTCCGTCGGGGCCCTAGATTGCTTCTTCCCAGGTTCCGCCTCAAGACGACGGCGCTTCGTCCTGAATGCTTCCTTCTAATTTTTTCTAGGTCAAAACCTTTCATATAGCAGAAGATGGACACAGGGGGCTGGCCAAGGGGCCCATAAGCTCAGGGGCGCGCCCTGGGGGGGTAGGGCACGCCCCCAGGCTCGTGGCCACATGGTGGGTCCCCTTCTGTTGTTTCATCGCCCAATATTTTTTATATAATCCAAAAGAATTATCCATAAAGTTTCAGGGCATTTGGAGTTGTGCAGAATAGGTATATCAGATTTTCTACTTTCCAGTGCACAATTCCAGCTGCCGGCATTCTCCCTCTTCATGTAAACCTTGTAAAATAAGAGAGAAAGGCATAAAAATTGTATCTTAAGGTGTAATAACATCCCATAATGCAATAAATATGATCACAAAAACATGATGCAAAATGGATGTATCAACTCCCCCAAGCTTAGACCTCGCTTGTCCTCAAGCGAAAACCGAAATCGATAATCATGTCCACATGTTTAGAGATAGAGGTGTCGATAAAATAAAATACGTACATGAGGGCATCATGATCATCATTAGAACAACAACATATTTTCATATAACTTCTTATGCCAAAGTGATAATTCATTCACAAAGTAAAGTATAGACCAAAGAACTTTATTGAAAACTAACAAACTATGATCTCAGTTATTGAAGCAATTGCAATTTATCATAACATCGGAAAGAGTCAATGTAAGAGCTTTTATGTAGCAGGTCCACATACTCAACCATCCTTTTGTCTTTCATAATTGCTAACACTCACGCGATACTTATGAGATCAAAGCTTCAACCAGACACATAGAAATATAGGGGCTTATAGTTTCGCCTCCAACCATTTACCTCAAGGGTAATGTCAACAGTAATACTTTATGATCACCTACATCTGAGTGGATATGTATATCTGGATCTTTCCCCAACACATAGTGCTTGCCAAAAATAGAAAATATAAAAGGAAGGGTGAAGATCACCATGACTCTTTTATAATGGTAGAAGGTAAAATAAAATATAGGCCCTTCGCAGAGGGAAGCAGAGGTTATCATACGCTTTTTGGTTGGATGGAAGAAATCTTAATGCAATGGAACGTCACTTTATATTGCTGCTTGTGATAGAGAACTTTATTATGAAGTCTGTCGCTTTTATTTCTACCCAATCACAAGTTCGTATAAAGCTTATTTTCCTCACACTAAAAGATCATACATATTTAGAGAGCAATTTTTATTGCTTGCACCGATGACAACTTACTTGAAGGATCTTACTCAATCCATAGGTAGATATAGTGGACTCTTATGGCAAAATTGGGTTAAAAATTTTTGGACGCACAAGTAGTATCTCTACTTAGTGCGGAATTTTTGTCTAGCATAGGATGAGAAACAAGCACAACATGTTGGAGGATCCATGACAATATAACTTCTATTCGGATATAAGGGAACATAACACATTATGTTGTCTTCCTTGTCCAACATCAACTTGTTAGCATATAATATTTTAATGAGTGCTCACAATCACAAAACATGTCTAAGATAGTGTATTTATATGTGAAACTTCTCTTTCTTTATTACTTCCTATTAATTGCAACAATGACCAATACTACGTTTGTCAACCCTCAACAAATTTCATGCATCATACTTCTTATATGTGAAGTCATCACTCTCCATAATATTATATATACTCTTTTATTTCTTTTATTCTTATTATTTTACAAGATCAAAGCAAGAAAGCAAAACCCTCAACTCAAAACTAATCTTTATTATACAACTCTCACACTCGATTACATAGACAGAACACAAAGCAAAACTCAAAAATTAGATCATACCAAAACTTTTATTCTACTAGATCAAGATTTAACCAAAAGCATCGAACTAAGATAAACGATAATGACAAAGATAAAGATGTGATGGTGATATGATATCGGGACACCTCCCCCAAGCTTGGCACATACCCATGTACTCAAGTCTCCTTCGGGGGTGGTGGTGCAATATTCTTGGCAATAATTCCTTTCCGAATGTGATTCTCCTCTTCGAGCTTATAATTTTGCTGCCTGAGATCCATAATTTCCTTGAGGAGTTTGTCTGTGAAAGTTAGAGCGCTGTCCACCGATGGATGCATCCTGGCTGCGGGGGAAAAAGCAACACTCTTTTTCAAGTTATTGTAAGAGATAAATTTAGCACCGAGAGGTTTAACCGAATCCGGCAGGACAAAGCTCGTGAATTCCTCATGCTGGCCATTAGGTTGAGGTAGAGAAGTGACTTATTGATGTTCTTCCATGGCACACACTCTTTTCAGGCCAGCTACCATCTCCTCCCCCGCTGACCACCCAAAGGGATTAGCTTCACTGTATGCTCTTGGATCTGGTGTCGGGTGAGAGACACGACTCTCCTCGACCGACTCTTGCGAAGACATCTTGCTCTAGATCTGCTGCAGGAATAGCTCGAAACAAGAACAGAGGATATTGCCGTGATACGGTGGTCAAAACCTTCAGGAGATTATATAATGAATGTTTACCGTGCAAAACAAGTATTCTGGGACAAAACTGAGTCCAAAGGGCACACAAGGTGGCCACGAGCTTGGGAGGCGCGCCTCCCAGGCTTGTCGCCTGCTCGTGCACTTTTCGAACTACTTTTTATTTTTCCTATATTTTTTAAATATTCCCAAACGGATTAAAATTTCTTTGGAGAAACTTTTGGAGTCGTTTACTTACTGTATCACATATCTATTCATTTTCAGGGTTCTGGAGCATGCTGAAAGGTTTTCCTTATGCACTCCTCCGGTGTTATGGTATGAATAATATTAGTTTCAACATTATGGGCGTACCTGAGATATAATGTTTGATTCTTTGCCCATTCACCACCTTCGGGTTATTGCCCTCAGCATTGTTGATCTTGATGGCACCGGAACGATAAACTTCTTCGATAATGTAGGGACCTTCCCATTTGGAGAGAAGTTTTCCTGCAAAAAATCTTAAACAAGAGTTGTATAGCAAGACTTGGTCACCTACATTAAATTCACGCTTTTTTATCCTTTTGTCATGCCATCTTTTAACCTTTTCTTTGAATAGTTTGGCATTTTCGTAGGCTTGGGTCCTCCATTCATCAAGTGAGCTAATGCCAAATAACCTGTTTTCACCGGCAAGTTTGAAATCATAGTTGAGCTCTTTAATTGCCCAATAAGCTTTATGTTCTAATTCAAGAGGTAAGTGGCATGCTTTTCCTTATACCATTTTATATGGAGGCATACCCATAGGATTTTTATAACCAGTTCTATAAGCCCATAATGCATCATCAAGTTTCTTAGACCAGTTCTTCCTATATCTATTAGCAGTCTGCGGCTGAGTTGACGTTGATAGACTTGTGCGTGCTCTGCCGCTCGTACCTTTTTTTTCTCCCATCGATCGAATCGAGGAGGTCAAGTTTCGAGCAGCCTTCCTTCGGGCTTTGCCTTCCGACGTTCTAATAAAGAATTCCGGCTCAGCCCGAGAAAGCGCTGGCAACAACATAAAGAAAGGGGTCCATGTAGCTGCTGCGCCCGCCCACTGAGCAGCTGGCGTAGATTGGTGTGATGGGACGGATGCCGTGAAAAAGCTTTTTTCTTTGACCGGAATCAACAGGTGTGAACCCATCTAGGATGAGTCAAACATAGGGGGAAGGGCCTCCTGGCAATATCCGGCATACTAGTAATCGAAGAAATTATGGGAGTTACGAAAGAAGCTTCGGACTCATATTGTTCATGGGTTGAGAGCGGGAGTTGAACTCTAGGAGGTCGAATCCCCCCTTGTTCCTCCCAAAATCCCGATTTCAAAGAAAGTATCTCTCGAGTTGCTTCGGTGCCTCTCTTGCTCTGGTTTCATCAGCTCATTACCTTTAAGCTAGAGCGGGTAATCCCTTACTGAGCCTACTCAAGCAATCTCCCATTAGCCGCTCTTTACTTTATAGTCAAGCGATTGTAAACGCAGCGCTTGGTACTCGGACCTCGGCTCAAGGCATTTTCTCTACCCCTTCTTACCCTGAAAAAGCAGGGTCACCTTGTGTCCTTAAACCTATAACCATCTTTTTGTAAGATCAATTTTATTTCTCTATTATTGAATTCTACTTGACCGCTATACTGAGGATGATATGGTGATGCAATTCTATGGTTAACATCATGCTTAGCATGTTGGGGAACGTAGTAATTTCAAAAAATTTCCTACGCACACACAAGATCATGGTGATGCATAGCAATGAGAGGGGAGAGTGTGATCTACGTACCCTTGTAGACCGACAGCGGAAGTGTTATCACAACGCGGTTGATGTAGTCGTACGTCTTCACGGCCCGACCGATCAAGCACCGAAACTACGACACCTCCGAGTTTTAGCACACGTTCAGCTCACTGACGATCCCCGGACTCCGATCTAGCAAAGTGTCGGGGAAGAGTTCCGCCAGCACGACGGCGTGGTGATGATCTTGATGTTCTACCATCGCAGGGCTTCGCCTAAGCACTGCTATAATATTATCGAGGATTATGGTGGAAGGGGGCACCGCACACGGCTAAGAATATGATCACGTGGATCAACTTGTGTGTCTAGGGGTGCCCCCTGCCCCTGTATATAAAGGATCAAGGAGGGGGTGCGGCCGGCCAGGAGGAGGGCGCGCCAGGAGTCCTACTCCCACCGGGAGTAGGATTCCCCCCCTTTCCTAGTTGGAATAGGATTCGGGAGGGGGAAAGAGGAGAGAGAGAAGGAAGGGGGGCGCCGCCCCCCTCTCCTTGTCCTATTCAGACTAGGGGGGGGAGGGGCGCGCGGCCCAGCCCTGGCCACCTCTCCTCTCTTCCACTAAAGCCCACTAAGGCCCATATACCTCCCGGGGGGTTCCGGTAACCTCCCGGTACTCCGGTAAAATCCCGATTTCACCCGGAACACTTCCGATATCCAAATATAGGCTTCCAATATATCAATCTTTATGTCTCGACCATTTCGAGACTCCTCGTCATGTCCGTGATCACATCCGGGACTCCGAACAAACTTCGGTATATCAAAATGCATAAACTCATAATATAACTGTCATCGAAACCTTAAGCGTGCGGACCCTACGGGTTCGAGAACAATGTAGACATGACCGAGACACGTCTCCGGTCAATAACCAATAGCGGAACCTGGATGCTCATATTGGCTCCTACATATTCTACGAAGATCTTTTATCAGTCAGACCGCATAACAACATACGTTGTTCCCTTTGTCATCGGTATGTTACTTGCCCGAGATTCGATCGTCGGTATCTCAATACCTAGTTCAATCTCGTTACCGGCAAGTCTCTTTACTCGTTCCGTAATACATCATCTCACAACTAACTCATTAGTTGCAATGCTTGCAAGGCTTATGTGATGTGCATTACCGAGAGGGCCCAGAGATACCTCTCCGACAATCGGAGTGACAAATCCTAATCTCGAAATATGCCAACCCAACATGTACCTTTGGAGACACCTGTAGAGCACCTTTATAATCACCCAGTTACGTTGTGACGTTTGGTAGCACATAAAGTGTTCCTCCGGCAAACGGGAGTTGCATAATCTCATAGTCATAGGAACATGTATAAGTCATGAAGAAAGCAATAGCAACATACTAAACGATCAGGTGCTAAGCTAATGGAATGGGTCATGTCAATCGCATCATTCTCCTAATGATGTGATCCCATTAATCAAATAACAACTCTTTTGTTTATGGTTAGGAAACATAACCATCTTCGATTAACGAGCTAGTCAAGTAGAGGCATACTAGTGACACTCTGTTTGTCTATGTATTCACACATGTATTATGTTTCCGGTTAATACAATTCTAGCATGAATAATAAACATTTATCATGATATAAGGAAATAAATAATAACTTTATTATTGCCTCTAGGGCATATTTCCTTCAGTCTCCCACTTGCACTAGAGTCAATAATCTAGTTCACATCGCCATGTGATTCAACACTAAGAGTTCACATCACCATGTGATTAACACCCATAGTTCACATCGTCATGTGACCTATACCCAAAGGGTTTACTAGAGTCAATAATCTAGTTCACATCATTTATGTGATTAACACCCAAAGAGTACTAAGGTGTGATCATGTTTTGCTTGTGAGATAATTTTAGTCAACGGGTCTGTCACATACAGATCCGTAATTATTTCGCGAATTCTATGTCTACAATGCTCTGCACGGAGCTACTCTAGCTAATTTCTCCCACTTCCAATATGTATCTAGATCGAGACTTAGAGTCATCCAGATCTGTGTCAAAACTTGCATCGACGTAACTTTTTACGACGAACCTTTTGTCACCTCCATAATCGAGAAATATTTCCTTATTCCACTAAGGATAATTTTGACCAATGTCAAGTGATCTACTCTTAGATCACTATTGTACTCCCTTGCTTAACACAGTGTAGGGTATACAATAGATCTGGTACACATCATGGCATACTTTATAGAACCTATGGCTGAGGCATAGGGAATGACTTTCATTCTCTTTCTATCTTCTGCCGTGGTCGGGCTTTGAGTCTTACTCAATTTCACACCTTGTAACACAGCCAAGAACTCTTTCTTTGACTGTTCCATTTTTGAACTACTTCAAAATATTGTCAAGGTATGTACTCATTGAAAAAACATATCAAGCGTCTTGATCTATCTCTATAGATTTTGATGCTTAATATGTAAGCAGCTTCACCGAGGTCTTTCTTTGAAAAACTTCTTTAAAAACACTCCTTTATGCTTTGCAGAATAATTCTACATTATTTCCGATCAACAATATGTCATTCACATATACTTATCAGAAATGCTGTAGTGCTCCCACTCACTTTCTTGTAAATACAGGCTTCACCGCAAGTCTGTATAAAACTATATGCTTTGATCATACTATCAAAGCGTTTATTCCAACTCCGAGAGGCTTGCACCAGTCCATAAATGGATCGCCGGAGCTTGCACACTTTGTTAGCTCCTTTTGGATCGACAAAACCTTTCGGCTACATCATATACAACTCTTCTTCCAGAAATCCATTCAGGAATGCAGTTTTGACATCCATTTGCTGGATTTCATAAAATGCGGCAATTGCTAACATGATTCGGACAGACTTAAGCATAGATACGAGTGAGAAACTCTCATCATAGTCAACACCTTGAACTTCTCGAAAACCTTTTTGCGACAATTCTAGCTTTGTAGATAGTAACACCACTATCAGCGTCCGTCTTCCTCTTGAAGATCCATTTAATCTCAATGGCTCGCCGATCATTGGGCAAGTCAATCAAAGTCCATACTTTGTTCTCATACATGGATCTCATCTCAGATTTCATGGCCTCAAGCCATTTTGCGGAATCTAGGCTCATCATCGCTTCCTCATAGTTCGCAAGTTCGTCATGGTCTGGTAACATGACTTCCAGAACAGGATTACCGTACCAATTTGGTGCGGATCTCACTCTGGTTTATCTACGAGATTCGGTATTAACTTGATCTGAAGTTACATGATCATCATCATTAGTCTTCCTCACTAATTGGTGTAGTAGTCACAGGAACAGATTTCTTGTGATGAACTACTTTTCAATAAGGGAGAAGGTACAATTACCTTATCAAGTTCTACTTTCCTCCCACTCACTTCTTTCAAGAGAAACTCCTTCTCTAGAAAGGATCCATTCTTAGCAACGAATGTCTTGCCTTCGGATCTGTGATAGAAGGTGTACCCAATAGTCTCCTTTGGGTATCCTATGAAGACATATTTCTCCGATTTGGGTTTGAGCTTATCAGGATGAAATTTTTTCATATAAGCATCACAATCCCAAACTTTAAGAAACGACAACTTTGGTTTCTTGCCAAACCACAGTTCAGATTGTGTCGTCTCAACGGACTTAGATGGTGCCCTTTTAAACGTGAATGCAGATGTCTTTAATGCATAACCCCAAAACGATAGTGGTGAATCGGTAAGAGACATCATAGATCGCACCATATCTAATAAAGTACGGTTATGATGTTTGGACACACCATTATGCTGTGGTGTTCCAGGTGGCGTGAGTAGTGAATCTATTTCACATTGTTTTAACTGAAGGCCAGACTCGTAACTCGAATATTTTACCTCTGCGATCATATCGTAGAAACTTTTATTTTCTTGTTACGATGATTCTCCACTTCACTCTGAAATTCTTTTAACTTTTGAAATATTTCAGACTTGTGTTTCATTAAGTAGATATACCCATATCTGCTCAAATCATCTGTGAAGGTCAGAAAATAATGATACCCGCCACGAGCCTTAACACTCATCGGATCTCATACATTAGTATGTATTATTTCCAATAAGTCAGTTGCTCGCTCCATAGTTCCGGAGAATGGCATATTAGTCATCTTGCCCATGAGGCATGGTTCGCAAGCATCAACTGATTCATAATCAAGTGATTCCAAAAACCCATTAGCATGGCGTTTCTTCATGCGCTTTACACCAATATGACCTAAACGGCAGTGCCACAAATAAGTTGCACTATCATTATTAACTTTGCATCTTTTGGTTTCAATATTATTATTATGTGTATCACTATGATCGAGATCCAATGAACTATTTTCATTGGGTGTGTAACCATATAAGGTTTTATTCATGTAAAAAGAACAACAATTTATTCTCTTACTTAAATGAATAACCGTATTACAATAAACATGATCAAATCATATTCATGCTCAACGCAAACACCAAATAACACTTATTCAGGTTCAACACTAATCCCGAAAGTATAGGGAGTGTGCGATGATGATCATATCAATCTTGGAACCACTTCCAACACACATCGTCACTTCACCTTTAACTAGTTTCTGTTTATTCTGCAACTCCCGTTTCGAGTTACTAATCTTAGCAACTGAACTAGTATCAAATACTGAGGGGTTGCTATAAACACTAGTAAAGTACACATCAATAACATGTATATCAAATATACTTATGTTCACTTTGCCATCCTTCTTATCTGCCAATCACTTGGGGTAGTTCCGCTTCCAGTGACCAGTCCCTTTGCAGTAGAAACACTTAGTCTCAGGCTTAGGACCAGACTTGGGCTTCTTCACTTGAGCAGCAACTTGCTTGCTGTTCTTCTTGAAGTTCCCCTTCTTCCCTCTGCCCTTTTCTTGAAACTAGTGGTCTTGTCTACCATCAACACTTGATGTTTTTCTCGATTTCTACCTTCGTCAATTTCCGCATTACGAAGAGCTTGGGAATCGTTTCTGTTATCCCTTGCATATCATAGTTCATCACGAAGTTCTACCAACTTGGTGATGGTGACTAGAGAATTCTGTCAATCACTATCTTATCTGGAAGATTAACTCCCACTTGATTCAAGCGATTGTAGTATTCGGACAATCTGAGCATATGCTCACTAGTTGAGCGATTCTCCTCCATCTTTTAGCTATAGAACTTGTTGGAGACTTCATATCTCCCAACTCGGGTATTTGCTTGAAATATTAACTTCAACTCCTGGAACATCTCATATGCTCCATGACGTTCAAAACATCTTTGAAGTCCCGATTCTAAGCCATTAAGCATGGTGCACTAAACTATAAAGTAGTCATCATATTGAGCTAGCCAAACGTTCATAACGTCTGCATCTGCTCCTGCAATAGGTCCGTCACCTAGCGGTGCATCAAGGACATAATTCTTCTGTGCAGCAATGAGGATAAACCTCATATCACGGATCCAATCCGCATCATTGCTACTAACATCTTTCAACGCAATTTTCTCTAGGAACATATCAAAACAAACACAGGGAAGCAACAACACGAGCTATTGATCTACAACATAATTTGCAAAATACTACCAGGACTAAGTTCATGATAAACTTAAGTTCAATTAATCATATTACTTAAGAACTCCCACTTAGATAGACATCCCTCTAATCCTCTAAGTGATTACGTGATCCAAATCAACTAAACCATGTCCGATCATCACGTGAGATGGAGTAGTTTCATTGGTGAACATCACTATGTTGATCATATCTACTATATGATTCATGCTCGACCTTTCGGTCTCCGTGTTCCGAGGCCATATCTGTATATGCTTGGCTTGTCAAGTATAACCTGAGTATTCCGCGTGTGCAACTGTTTTGCACCCGTTGTATTTGAACGTAGAACCTATCACACCCGATCATCACATGGTGTCTCAGCACGAAGAACTTTCGCAACGGTGCATACTCAGGGAGAACACTTCTTGATAATTTAGTGAGAGATCATCTTATAATGCTACCGTCAATCAAAGCAAGATAAGATGCATAAAAGGATAAACATCACATGCAATCAATATAAGTGATATGATATGGCCATCATCATCTTGTGCTTGTGATCTCCATCTCCGAAGCACCGTCGTGATCACCATCGTCACCGGCGTGACACCTTGATCTCCATCATAGCATCGTTGTCGTCTCGCCAAGCTTGTGCTTCTACGACTATCGCTACCGCTTAGTGATAAAAGTAAAGCATTACATCGCGATTGCATTGCATACAATAAAAGGACAACCATAAGGCTCCTGCCAGTTGCCGATAACTTGGTTACAAAACATGATCATCTCATACAATAAAATTCAGCATCATGTCTTGACCATATCACATCACAACATGCCCTGCAAAAACAAGTTAGACGTCCTCTACTTTGTTGTTGCAAGTTTTACGTGGCTACTACGGGCTTAAGCAAGAACCAATCTCACCTATGCATCAAAACCACAACGATAGTTTGTCAATTTGACTCTGTTTTAACCTTCGCAAGGACCGGGCGTAGCCATACTCGGTTCAACTAAAGTTGGAGAGACAGTCGCCCGCAAGCCACCTATGTGCAAAGCACGTCGGGGGAACCGGTCTCGCGTAAGCGTACGCGTAATGTTGGTCTGGGTCGTCTCGTCCAACAATGCCGCCGAACCAAAGTATGACATGCTGGTAGGCAGCATGACTTATATCGCCCACAACTCACTTGTGTTCTACTCGTGCATATAACATCAACATAAATAACCTAGGCTCGGATGCCACTGTTGGGTTTCGTAGTAATTCCAAAAAAATTCCTACGCACACGCAAGATCATGTGATGCATAGCAACGAGAGGGGAGAGTGTTGTCTACGTACCCACGCAGACCGACTGCGGAAGCGTTGACACAACGTAGAGGAAGTAGTCGTACGTCTTCACGATCCAACCGATCAAGCACCGAAACTACGGCACCTCCGAGTTTGAGCACACGTTCAGCTCGATGAAGATCCCCGGACTCCGATCCAGCAAAGTGTCGGGGAAGAGTTCCTTCAGCACGATGGCGTGGTGACGATCTTGATGTACTACAGCAGCAGGGCTTCGCCTAAACTCCGCTACAGTATTATCGAGGACTATGGTGGCTGGGGGCACCGCACACGGCTAAGGAATAGATCACGTGGATCAACTTGTGTGTTTCTGGGGTGCCTCTGCCTCAGTATATAAAGGAGCCAAGGGGGAGGGGGCCGCCGGCCAGGAGGAGGGCGCAGGAGGAGTCCTACTCCTTCCGGGAGTAGGACTCCCCCCCAATCCTAGTTGGACTAGGATTCCCCGAGGGGGAAAGAGAGAGAGGGGGGCCGAACACCTCTCCTAGTCCTAATAGGACTAGGGGAGGGGGGGAGGCGCGCGGCCACCTTGGGCTGCCCCTTTCTCCTTTCCACTAAAGCCCATTAAGGCCCATATGGCTCCCGGGGGGTTCCGGTAACCTCCCGGTACTCCGGTAAAATCCCGATTTCACCCGGAACACTTCCGATGTCCAAATATAGGCTTCCAATATATCAATCTTTATGTCTCGACCATTTCGAGACTCCTCGTCATGTCCGTGATCACATACGGGACTCCGAACTAACTTCGGTACATCAAAATGCATAAACTCATAATAACTGTCATCGTAACGTTAAGCGTGCGGACCCTACGGGTTCGAGAACAATGTAGACATGACCGAGACACGTCTTCGGTCAATAACCAATAGCGGGACCTGGATGCCCATATTGGCTCCTACATATTCTACGAAGATCTTTATCGGTCAGACCGCATAACAACATACGTTGTTCCCTTTGTCATCGGTATGTTACTTGCCCGAGATTTGATCGTCGGTATCTAATACCTAGTTCAATCTCGTTACCGGCAAGTCTCTTTACTCGTTCCGTAATACATCATCTCGCAACTAACTCATTAGTTGCAATGCTTGCAAGGCTTATGTGATGTGCATTACCGAGAGGGCCCAGAGATACCTCTCCGACAATCGGAGTGACAAATCCTAATCTCGAAATACGCCAACCCAACATCTACCTTTGGAGACACCTGTAATGCTCCTTTATAATCACCCAGTTACGTTGTGACGTTTGGTAGCACCCAAAGTGTTCCTCCGGCAAACGGGAGTTGCATAATCTCATAGTCATAGGAACATGTATAAGTCATGAAGAAAGCAATAGCAACATACTAAACTATCGGGTGCTAAGCTAATGGAATGGGTCATGTCAATCAGATCATTCACTTAATGATGTGATCCCGTTAATCAAATAACAACTCATTGTTCATGGTTTGGAAACATAACCATCTTTGATTAACGAGCTAGTCAAGTAGAGGCATACTAGTGACACTTTGTTTGTCTATGTATTCACACATGTATTATGTTTCTGGTTAATACAATTCTAGCATGAATAATAAACATTTATCATGATATAAGGAAATAAATAAATAACTTTATTATTGCCTCTAGGGCATATTTCCTTCAGTCTCCCACTTGCACTAGAGTCAATAATCTAGATCACATCACCATGTGATTAACATCGATAGTTCACATCATTATGTGATTAACACCCATAGTTCACATCGCCATGTGACCAACACCCAAAGGGTTTACTAGATTCAGTAATCTAGTTCACATCGCTATGTGATTAACACCCAAGGAGTACTAAGGTGTGATCATGTTTTGCTTGTGAGAGAATCTTAGCCAACGGGTCTGCCACATTCAGATCCGCATGTATTTTGCAAATTTCTATGTCAACAATGCTCTGCATGGAGCTACTCTAGCTAATTTCTCCCACTTTCAATATGTATCTAGACCGAGACTTAGAGTCATCTAGATTAGTGTCAAAACTTGCATCGGCGTAACCCTTTACGATGAACCCTTTTCTTTCACTTCCATAATCGAGAAACATATCCTTATTCCACTAAGGATAATTTTGACCGCTGTCCAGTGATCTGCTCCTAGATCACTATCGTACTCCCTTGCCAAACTCAGTGGTAGGGCATACAATAGATCTGGTATACAGCATGGCATACTTTATAGAACCTATGACTGAGGCATAGGGAATGACTTTCATTCTCTTTCTATCTTCTGCCGTGGTCGGGCTTTGAGTCTTACTCAACTTCACACCTTGTAACACAGGCAAGAAACCTTTTCTTTGACTGTTCCATTTTGAACTACTTCAAAATCTTGTCAAGGTATGTACTCATTGAAAAAAAACTTATCAAGTGTCTTGATCTATCTCTATAGATCTTGATACTCAATATGTAAGCAGCTTCACCGAGGTCTTTCTTTTGAAAAACTCCTTTCAAACACTCCTTTATGCTTTGCAGAATAATTCTACATTATTTCTGATCAACAATATGTCATTCACATATACTTATCAGAAATGTTGTAGTGCTCCCACTCACTTTCTTGTAAATACAGGCTTCACCGCAATTCTGTATAAAACTATATGCTTTGATCAACTTATCAAAGCGTATATTCCAACTCCGAGATTCTTGCACCAGTCCATAGATGGATCGCTGGAGTTTGCACATTTTGTTAGCACCTTTCAGATTGACAAAACCTTCTGGTTGCATCATATACAACTCTTCTTTAATAAATCCATTAAGGAATTCAGTTTTGTTTATCCATTTGCCAGATTTCATAAAATGCGGCAATTGCTAACATGATTCGGACAGACTTAAGCATAGATACGAGTGAGAATCTCTCATCATAGTCAACACCTTGAACTTGTCGAAAAACCTTTTGCGACAATTCTAGCTTTGTAGATAATAACACTACTATCAGCGTCCGTCTTCCTCTTGAAGATCCATTTATTTTTATGGCTTGCCGATCATCGGGCAAATCCATCAAAGTCCATACTTTGTTCTCATACATGGATCATATCTCAGATTTCATGGCCTCAAACCATTTCGCGGAATCTGGGCTCATCATCGCTTCCTCATAGTTCGCTAGTTCGTCATGGTCTAGTAACATGACTTCCAGAACAGGATTACCGTACCACTCTGGTGCGGATCTTACTCTGGTTTACCTACGAGATTCGGTAGTAACTTGATCCGAAGTTACATGATCATCATCATTAGCTTCCTCACTAATTGGTGTAGTAGTCACAGGAACAGATTTCTGTGATGAACTACTTTCCAATAAGGGAGCAGGTACAGTTACCTCATCAAGTTCTACTTTCCTCCCACTCACTTCTTTCGAGATAAACTCCTTCTCTAGAAAAACTCCGAATTTAGCAACAAAAGTCTTGCATTCGGATCTGTGATAGAAGGTGTATCCAATAGTTTCCTTTGGATATCCTATGAAGATTTAGTTCTCCGATTTGGGTTTGAGCTTATTAGGTTGAAACATTTTCACATAAGCATTACAACCTCAAACTTTAAGAAACAACAGCTTAGGTTTTTTGCCAAACCATAGTTCATACGGTGTCGTCTCAACGGATTTAGATGGTGCCCTTTTAAACGTGAATGCAGCTGATTTTAATGCATAACCCCAAAACCATAGTGGTAGATCGAAAAGAGACATCATATATCGCACCATATCTAATAAAGTACGGTCATGACGTTCGGACACACCATTACATTGTGGTGTTCCAGGTGGCGTGAGTAGTGAAACTATTTCACATTGTTTTTAACTGAAGGCCAAACTCGTAACTCAAATACTCTTCTCTATGATCAGATCATAGAAACTTTATTTTCTTGTTACGATGATTTTTCACTTCACTCTGAAATTCTTTGAACTTTTCAAATATTTCAAACTTATGTTTCATCAAGTAGATATACTCATATCTGCTCAAATCATCTGTGAAGATCAAAAAATAATGATACTTGTCGCGAGCCTCAATATTTATCGGACCACATACATCAGTATGTATGATTTCCAACAAATCTATTGCTCGCTCCATTGTTCTGAAGAACAGAGTCTTAGTCATATTGCCCATGAGGCATGGTTCGCAAGCATCAACTGATTCATAATCAAGTGATTCCAAAAGCCCATCAGCATGGAGTTTCTTCATGCGCTTCACACCAATATGACCTAAATGGTAGTGTCACAAATAAGTTGCACCATCATTATTAACTTTGCATCTTTTGGTTTCAATATTATGATTATGTGTATCACTACGATCGAGATCCAACGAACTATTTTCATTGGGTGTGTAACCATATAAGGTTTTATTCATGTAAAGAGAACAATAATTTTCTCTTACTTAAATGAATAACCGTATTACAATAAACATGATCAAATCATATTCATGCTTAACGCAAACACCAAATAACACTTATTCAGGTTCAACACTAATCCCGAAAGTATAGGGAGTGTGCGATGATGATCATATCAATCTTGGAACCACTTCCAACACACGTCGTCACTTCACCCTTAACTAGTCTCTGTTTATTCTGCAACTCCCGTTTCGAGTTACTAATCTTAGCAACTGAACTAGTATCAAATACTGAGGGTTGCTATAAACACTAGTAAAGTACACATCAATAACATGTATATCAAATATACTTATGTTCACTTTGCCATCCTTCTTATCTGCCAATCACTTGGGGTAGTTCCGCTTCCAGTGACCAGTCCCTTTGCAGTAGAAACACTTAGTCTCAGGCTTAGGACCAGACATGGGCTTCTTCATTTGAGCAGCAACTTGCTTGCCATTCTTCTTGAAGTTCCCCTTCTTCCCTTTGCCCTTTTTCTTGAAACTAGTGGTTTCGTCAACCATCAACACTTGATGTTTTTCTTGATTTCTACCTTCATCGATTTCAGCATCACGAAAAGCTTGGGAATTGTTTCTGTTATCCCTTGCATATTATAGGTTCATCACGAAGTTCTACTAACTTGGTGATGGTGACTAGAGAATTCTGTCAATCACTATCTTATCTGGAAGATTAACTCCCACTTGATTCAAGCGATTGTAGTACTCAGACAATCTGAGCACATGCTCACTAGTTGAGCGATTCTCCTCCATCTTTTAGCTATAGAACTTGTTGGAGACTTCATATCTCTCAACTCGGGTATTTGCTTGAAATATTAACTTCAACTCCTGGAACATCTCATATGCTCCATGACGTTCAAAACGTCTTTGAAGTCCCGATTCTAAGCCATTAAGCATGGTGCACTAAACTATCAAGTAGTCATCATATTGAGCTAGCCAAACGTTCATAACGTCTGCATCTGCTCCTGCAATAGGTCTGTCACCTAGCGGTGCATCAAGGACATAATTCTTCTGTGCAGCAATGAGGATAAACCTAAGATCACGGATCCAATCTGCATCATTGCTACTAACATCTTTCAACACAATTTTCTCTAGGAACATATCAAAATAAACACAGGGAAGCAACAACGCGAGCTATTGATCTACAACATAATTTGCAAAATACTACTAGGACTAAGTTCATGATAAATTTAAGTTCAATTAATCATATTACTTAAGAACTTCCCACTTAGATAGACATCCCTCTAATCCTCTAAGTGATTACGTGATCCAAATCAACTAAACCATGTCCGATCATCACGTGAGATGGAGTAGTTTCATTGGTGAACATCACTATGTTGATCATATCTACTATATGATTCACGCTCGACCTTTCGGTCTCCGTATTCCGAGGCCATATCTGTATATGCTGGGCTCGTCAAGTATAACCTGAGTATTCCGCGTGTGTAACTGTTTTGCACCCGTTGTATTTGAACGTAGAGCCTATCACACCCGATCATCACGTGGTGTCTCAGCACGAAGAACTTTCGCAACGGTGCATACTCAGGGAGAACACTTCTTGATAATTAGTGAGAGATCATCTTATAATGCTACCGTCAATCAAAGCAAGATAAGATGCATAAAAGATAAACATCACATGCAATCAATATAAGTGATATGATATGGCCATCATCATCTTGTGCTTTTGATCTCCATCTTCGAAGCACCGTCGTGATCTCCATCGTCACTGGCGCGACACCTTGATCTCCATCGTAGCATCGTTGTCGTCTCGCCAATCTTATGCTTCCACGACTATCGCTACCGCTTAGTGATAAAGTAAAGCATTACAGCGCGATTGCATTGCATACAATAAAGCGACAACCATATGGCTCCTGCCAGTTGCCGATAACTCGGTTACAAAACATGATCATCTCATACAATAAAATTTAGCATCATGTCTTGACCATATCACATCACAACATGCCCTGCAAAAACAAGTTAGACGTCCTCTACTTTGTTGTTGCAAGTTTTACGTGGCTGCTACGGGCTTAAGCAAGAACCAATCTTACCTACGCATCAAAACCACAACGATAGTTTGTCAAGTTGGTGCTGTTTTAACCTTCGCAAGGACCGGGCGTAGCCACACTCGGTTCAACTAAAGTTGGAGAAACTGTCACCCGCTAGCCACCTTTGTGCAAAGCAGGTTGGGAGAACCGGTCTCGCGTAAGCGTATGCGTAATGTTGGTCCGGGCCGCTTCGTCCAACAATACCGCCGAACCAAAGTATGGCATGCTGGTAAGCAGTATGACTTATATCGCCCACAACTCACTTGTGTTCTACTCGTGCATATAACATCAACACATAAAACCTAGGCTCGGATGCCACTGTTGGGGAACGTAGTAATTTCAAAAAATTTCCTACGCACACACAAGATCATGGTGATGCATAGCAACGAGAGGGGAGAGTGTGATCTACGTACCCTTGTAGACCGACAGCGGAAGTGTTAGCACAACGCGGTTGATGTAGTCGTATGTCTTCACGGCCCGACTGATCAAGCACCGAAACTACGGCACCTCCGAGTTTTAGCACACGTTCAGCTCGATGACGATCCCCGGACTCCGGTCTAGCAAAGTGTCGGGGAAGAGTTCCGTCAGCATGACGGCCTGGTGACGATCTTGATGTTCTACCGTCGTAGGGCTTCGCCTAAGCACTGCTACAATATTATCGAGGATTATGGTGGAAGGGGGCACCGCACACGGCTAAGAATATGATCACGTGGATCAACTTGTGTGTCTAGGGGTGCCCCCTGCCCCCGGATATAAAGGATCAAGGAGGGGGTGCGGCCGGCCAGGAGGAGGGCGCGCTAGGAGGAGTCCTACTCCCACCGGGAGTAGGATTCCCCCCTTTCCTAGTTGGAATAGGATTCGGGAGGGGGAAAGAGGAGAGAGAGAAGGAAGGGGGGGGGGCGCCGCCCCCCTCTCCTTGTCCTATTCAGACTAGGGGGGGGGAGGGGCGTGCGGCCCAGCCCTGGCCACCTCTCCTCTCTTCCACTAAAGCCCACTAAGGCCCATATACCTCCCGGGGGGTTCCGGTAACCTCCCGGTACTCCGGTAAAATCCCGATTTCACCCGGAACACTTCCGATATCCAAATATAGGCTTCCAATATATCAATCTTTATGTCTCGACCATTTCAAGACTCCTCGTCATGTTCGTGATCACATCCGGGACTCTGAACAAACTTCGGTATATCAAAATGCATAAACTCATAATATAACTGTCATCGAAACCTTAAGCGTGCGGACCCTACGGGTTCGAGAACAATGTAGACATGACCGAGACACGTCTCCGGTCAATAACCAATAGCGGAACCTGGATGCTCATATTGGCTCCTACATATTCTATGAAGATCTTTTATCGGTCAGACCGCATAACAACATACGTTGTTCCCTTTGTCATCGGTATGTTACTTCCCCGAGATTCGATCGTTGTTATCTCAATACCTAGTTCAATCTCGTTACCGGCAAGTCTCTTTACTCGTTTTGTAATACATCATATCACAACTAACTCATTAGTTCCAATGCTTGCAAGGCTTATGTGATGTGCATTACCGAGAGGGCCCAGAGATACCTCTCCGACAATCGGAGTGACAAATCCTAATCTCGAAATATGCCAACCCAACATGTACCTTTGGAGACACCTGTAGAGCACCTTTATAATCACCCAGTTACGTTGTGACGTTTGGTAGCACACAAAGTGTTCCTCCAGCAAATGGGAGTTGCATAATCTCATAGTCATAGGAACATGTATAAGTCATGAAGAAAGCAATAGCAACATACTAAATGATCGGGTGCTAAGCTAATGGAATGGGTCATGTCAATCACATCATTCTCCTAATGATGTGATCCCGTTAATCCAATAACAACTCTTTTGTTTATGGTTAGGAAACATAACCATCTTCGATTAACGAGCTAGTCAAGTAGAGGCATACTAGTGACACTCTGTTTGTCTATGTATTCACACATGTATTATGTTTCCGGTTAATACAATTCTAGCATCAATAATAAACATTTATCATGATATAAGGAAATAAATAATAACTTTATTATTGCCTCTAGGGCATATTTCCTTCATAGCAAGCAATTTACGGAAAGCACCATGAATAAAGTATGAACCACCACCAGCCATTAAATATCTAGGGACTCCAAACCTCGGGAAAATGACTTCTTTAAGCATTTTAATAGAAGTGTTGTGATCAACACTACTAGTTGGAATTGTTGGGTTTCGTAGTAATTTCAAAAAATTTCCTACGCACACGCAAGATCATGTGATGCATAGCAACGAGAGGGGAGAGTGTTATCTACGTACCCACGCAGACCGACTGCGGAAGCGTTGACACAACGTAGAGGAAGTAGTCGTACGTCTTCACGATCCAACCGATCAAGCACCGAAACTACGGCACCTCCGAGTTCGAGCACACGTTCAGCTCGATGAAGATCCCCGGACTCCGATCTAGCAAAGTGTCAGGGAAGAGTTCCGTCAGCACGACGGCATGGTGACGATCTTGATGTACTACAGCAGCAGGGTTCACCTAAACTCCGCTACAGTATTATCGAGGACTATGGTGGCTGGGGGCACCGCACACGGCTAAGGAATAGATCACGTGGATCAACTTGTGTGTTTCTGGGGTGCCTCTGCCTCATTATATAAAGGAGCCAAGGGGGAGGGGGCCGCCGGCCAGGAGGAGGGCGCAGGAGGAGTCCTACTCCTTCCGGGAGTAGGACTCCCCCCCCAATCCTAGTTGGACTAGGATTCCCCGAGGGGGAAAGAGAGAGAGGGGGGCCGGCCACCTCTCCTAGTCCTAATAGGACTAGGGGAGGGGGGGAGGCACGCGACCACCTTGGGCTGCCCCTTTCTCCTTTCCACTAAAGCCCATTAAGGCCCATATGGCTCCCGGGGGGTTCTGGTAACCTCCCGGTACTCCAGTAAAATCCCAATTTCACCCGGAACACTTCCGATGTCCAAATATAGGCTTCCAATATATCAATCTTTATGTCTCGACCATTTCGAGACTCCTCGTCATGTCCGTGATCACATCCGGGACTCCGAACTAACTTCGGTACATCAAAATGCATAAACTCATAATAACTGTCATCGTAACGTTAAGCGTGCGGACCCTACGGGTTCGAGAACAATGTAGACAAGACCGAGACACGTCTCCGGTCAATAACCAATAGCGGGACCTGGATGCCCATATTGGCTCCTACATATTCTACGAAGATCTTTATCGGTCAGACCGCATAACAACATACGTTGTTCCCTCTGTCATCGGTATGTTACTTGCCCGAGATTCGATCGTCGGTATCCAATACCTAGTTCAATCTCGTTACCGGCAAGTCTCTTTACTCGTTCCGTAATACATCATCTCGCAACTAACTCATTAGTTGCAATGCTTGCAAGGCTTATGTGATGTGCATTACCGAGAGGGCCCAGAGATACCTCTCCGACAATCGGAGTGACAAATCCTAATCTTGAAATACGCCAACCCAACATCTACCTTTGGAGACACCTGTAATGCTCCTTTATAATCACCCAGTTACGTTGTGACGTTTGGTAGCACCCAAAGTGTTCCTCCGGCAAACGGGAGTTGCATAATCTCATAGTCATAGGAACATGTATAAGTCATGAAGAAAGCAATAGCAACATACTAAACTATCGGGTGCTAAGCTAATGGAATGGGTCATGTCAATCAGATCATTCACTTAATGATGTGATCCCGTTAATCAAATAACAACTCATTGTTCATGGTTTGGAAACATAACCATCTTTGATTAACGAGCTAGTCAAGTAGAGGCATACTAGTGACACTTTGTTTGTCTATGTATTCACACATGTATTATGTTTCCGGTTAATACAATTCTAGCATGAATAATAAACATTTATCATGATATAAGGAAATAAATAATAACTTTATTATTGCCTCTAGGGCATATTTCCTTCAGGAATAGCTTCTACCCACTTAGTAACATAATCAACAGCAACCAAAATATGTGTATACCGATTAGAGGAAGGAAAAAGGTCCCATATAATCAAATTCCCAAAATTAAATGGTTGAGTAACAAGTGAATAATTCATAGGAATTTCTTGACGTCTACTAATATTACAAATTCTTTGACATTAATCACAAGAAAAGACAAACTTACGGGCATCTTTGAAAATAGTAGGCCAATAAAAACTAGATTGTAATACCTTGTGTGCAGTTCTGTCTCCAACATGGTGTCCTCCATAAGCCTCGGAGTGATACTTGTGAAGGATTTGTTGTTGTTCATGCTAAGGTACACAACATCTAGTAACAACATCTACTCCTTCTTTATAAAGGTGTGGGTCATCCAAAAGTAATGTCTTAAATCATAGAAAAACTTTTTCTTTTGTTGGCATGTGAAACTAGGTGGTATAAATTTAGCAACAATGTAATTAGCGTAATCAGCATACCAAGGAGTACTACAAGAAGCATTTATGATAGCTCATTGTTCATCAGGAAAGCTATCATCAATAGGTAGTGGGTCATTGATAACCCACAAGTATAGGGGATCACAACAGTTTTCGAGGGTAGAGTATTCAACCCAAATTTATTGATTCGACACAAGGGGAGCCAAAGAATATTCTCAAGTATTAGCAGCTGAGTTGTCAAGTCAACCACACCTGGAAACTTAATATCTGCAGCAATGTATTTAGTAGCAAAGTAATATAATAGTAGTGGTAACGGTAGCAAAAGTAATATTTTTGGTTTTATAGTGATTGTAACAGTAGCAATGGAAAAGTAAATAAGCGAAGAACAATGTATGAAAAACTCGTAGGCATTGGATCGGTGTTGGGGAATATGTCAGATGCGATCGATCATGCAACAGTTATAACATAGGGTGAGACAGAACTAGCTCCAGTTCATCAATGTAATCTAGGCATGTATTCCAAATATAGTCATACGTGCTTATGGAAAATAACTTGCATGACATCTGTTGTCCTACCCTCCCGTGGCAGCGGGGTCCTATTGGAAACTAAGGGATATTAAGGCCTCCTTTTAATAGAGTACCAGACCAAAGCATTAACACATAGTGAATACATGAACTCCTCAAACTACGATCATCACGGTAAGTATCCCGATTATTGTCACTTCGGGGTTAACGGATCATAACACATAATAGGTGAATATAGACTTGCAAGATAGGATCAAGAACTCACATATATTCATGAAAACATAATAGGTTCAGATCTGAAATCATGGCACTCGGGCCCCAGTGACAAGCATTAAGCATAGCAAAGATATAGCAACATTAATCTCAGAACATAGTGGATACTAGGGATCAAACCCTAACAAAACTAACTCAATTACATGATAAATCTCATCCAACCCATCACCGTCCAACAAGCCTATGATGGAATTACTCACGCACGGCGGTGAGCATCATGAAATTGATGATGGAGGAAGGTTGATGATGACGATGGCGACGGATTCCCCTCTCTGGAGCCCCGAACGGACTCCAGATCAGCCCTCCCGAGAGAGTTTAGGGCTTGGCAGCGGCTTCGTATCGTAAAACGCGACGAATCCTTCTCTCTGATTTTTTTCTTCCCGAACACGAATATATGGAGTTGAGGTCGGTGGAGCGTCAGGGGGCCCATGAGGCAGGGGGGCGTGCCCATGGGGGGTAGGCGCGCCCCCACCCTCGTGGACAGGGTGTGGGGCCCCTGACATGGATTCTTCTTCCAGTATTTTTTATATATTCCAAAAATAATCTCCATTGATTTTTAGGTCATTCCGAGAACTTTTATTTCTGCACAAAAATAACACCATGGCAATTCTGCTGAAAACAGCGTCAGTCCGGGTTAGTTCCATTCAAATCATGCAAGTTAGAGTCCAAAACAAGGGCAAAAGTGTTTGGAAAAGTAGATACGACGGAGACGTATCAACTCCCCCAAGCTTAAACCTTTGCTTGTCCTCAAGCAATTCAGTTGATAAACTGAAAGTGATAAAGAAAAACTTTTACAAACTTTGTTTTCTCTTGTTGTTGTAAATATGTAAAGCCAACATTCAGGTTTTCAGCAAAGATTATGAACTAACCATATTCACAATAACACTTAGGTGTCATGTTTACTCATATGAATGTCATAATCAACTAGCGATCAATAATAGCAAATCTCGGATGACAACACTTTCACAGAACAATCATGATATGATATAACAAGATGGTATCTCGCTAGCCCTTTCTGAGACCGAAAAACATAAATACAGAGCACCTTTAAAGATCAAGGACTGACTAGACATTGCAATTCATGGTGAGGGAGTCCTGGATTAGGGGGTGTTCGGGTAGCCGGACTATACCTTCAGCCGGACTCCTGGACTATGAAGATACAAGATTGAAGACTTCGTCCCGTGTCCGGATGGGACTTTCCTTGGCGTGGAAGGCAAGCTTGGCGATGCGGATATTCAAGATCTCCTACCATTGTAACCGACTTTGTGTAACCCTAACCCTATCCGGTGTCTATATAAACCGGAGGGTCGTAGTCCGTAGGACAGAATCAATTCCATACACAACAATCATACCATAGGCTAGCTTCTAGGGTTTAGCCTCCTCGATCTCATGGTAGATCTACTCTTGTACTACCCATATCATCAGTATTAATCAAGCAGGAGTAGGGTTTTACCTCCATCGAGAGGGCCCGAACCTGGGTAAAACAAAGTGTCCCCTGTCTCCTATTACCATCTGGCCTAGACGCACAGTTCGGGACCCCCTACCCGAGATCCACCGGTTTTGACACCGACATTGGTGCTTTCATTGAGAGTTCCTCTGTGCCGTCACAATCAGGAAGGATGCCTTCTCCCGTCTTCAAAGACGGCGCCGTTGCTAAGGGAGCCTTGGCTGTCGGCCAAACCCTCCGGCTAGGTGGTTTCCTCATGACCGCCTGTTCGGCTGTTGCGCCGGCGGTGACCTCTCAGTTCATCAAAAGCAACCTACACGTCAACTCGAAGCTCGTCGAGCAGCTAGATCCAATGGAGCACTCCTCCATGAACGAGCTCTTGGATCGCATCGCCGCCCTGGGGGTCGCTACGGATTACGACCAGGTTGGGCTTAAACCCGATCTAAGAGAAATCAACTCTCCCCAAGTCACCCACCACGTTGCCGTGGTAGAGGCGTAGTGCGATGACCCTTCATCTATTTTAAGGACTAGTTACGTCCGAATTCCCGATCCCTCCAAGCTGGATACCCGCGGAGGGGGGGATATAACTCAAGACCTGAGCTTAAGATGAGGCAACAGGCCGGATTCGTTGGGTAACGTCCAAGAATCCGAACTTCAGAGCTCGGAAAATCTTCGGCCTCCGAATCTTGGATTGGGTGAGGTCTCAGATTCAACGACACCCGCCCACCCGAATATAAGCGATCTCTCCCAAGTCAGGCAGAGGCCCGACGAAACAGTACATCATTACTGGGCCAGATTCCTCCTGGTTATGAACAGGATAAAGGATTGCCGCGAGGGAGACGCAATATCAATCTTCTGCAGTAATTGCGCGGATGAGGGAATCCTTAATGCCATAAGTCGCCGTGATATTACACGCTTCGCTGACTTGGCATTCATAGTACAAAAGTATTGTGCGATGGAAAGTGCCTGGAAAACCAAAGTAAAATTTTGGGATAATCCGGCCTTGAATAATAATCCTGTCCGAACTAAGAGGGTGCATCATCTAAGACACCCGGAGTAAATAGCAAAAAGCCAAAACCCTCTACAGGGCATGGAACCGTACTGGAAAGGTGGCTTGATGGACCCTGTAGAATTCACAGTACAGAGGACGCCACACCAACTCACAGCCTTAGAGCGTGTTGGATACTCCGGCAGGTAGCCAAAATTGGCGAGGACCTCTTAAATCGGGAGGCCGTAGAAAGCCAGCCCGAGGACACCAGTACCGTTCTCACAGTCTTCGAGACTTTCGCATTAAACAATATGCGAAAAAGAACACTCCACAACCTCGCCGAAGTCTATCAAGTTGCAACAATAAATCCATGGAGCGACACTGCTATCACCTTCAACGCAAGTGATGAACCTAGATTCCGAACAGCCCGAGCACCAGCCGCATTGGTCCTCAGTCCCATAGTGGACGGCTTTCGCCTCACCAAGGTGCTCATGGATGGAGGCAGCGGACTGAACCTCATTTATGAGGAAACCCTTCAAAAAATGGAAATAGACTGGAACCGCGTCGAGCGAAGCAGCACAACCTTTAGAGGAATAATCCCCAGTCGGGAAGCGCGCTGCACAGGAAAAATCACACTAGATGTGGTGTTCGGCACGCCGGATAATTATAGGTCCGAAGAAGTCACGTTTCAGGTGGCCCCGTTTAAAAGCGAACATCACGCCTTACTAGGGCAGGAAGCATTCACAATCTTCCAAGCGATACCCCATTACGGGTACATGAAGCTTAAGATGCCCGGCCCGAATGGAATTATCACTCTAGCTAGTGATCCAGACATAGCACTCTGCGCCAAAAACAAGACGGCCGCATTAGACCTTGAGGCACTATCCGAAGCCTTAGCGGCCGAGGAACTGACTGCACTGCGCTCCACGGTTAACAGGGATGATGTGATACTTGACAAAAGATCCAAATCCACATCCTTCAAGCCAGCTGACGAAATAGTCAAATTCCAGGTCCATCCAACGGACCCCAATAAAACAGCTTCCATCGGGGCACAACTGAACACCGATGTAGACGCCGCACTGCGAGAGTTCCTACGAGAGAATTGGGACATTTTCGCCTGGCACCCTTCAGACATGCCAGGGATCCCGCGCAGGCTGTCCGAACACAGCTTAAATATCCTAAAAGGATTCAAACCTGTCAAACAAGCCCTTTGGCGTTTTTTCGAACCCAAGAGATAGGCTATAGGAGAAGAGCTAGCCAAGCTATTGGAGGCCGGATTCATTAGAGACATAAAACATCCGGACTGGCTAGCAAACCTGGTGATGGTACCAAAGAAGGACAAATCATGGCGCCTGTGTGTCGACTTCAAAGACCTTAGCAAAGCTTGCCCAAAGGATCCCTTCCCCCTCCCCCGTATCGATCAAATTATCGATGCCACCGCAGGACACGATTCGTTGTGTTTCCTCGACGCATACTGCGGTTACCATCAAATCAAGATGGCAGAATCAGGCCAAGCTACAACAGCATTCATCACACCATACGGCCCATTCTGCTTCAACACAATGCCCTTCGGGCTAAAAAACGCCGGCGCAACATATCAGCGCATGATCCAGACATGTCTGGCAAATCAGATCGGCAAAACAGTGGAGGCATATGTGGATGATGTGGTCATCAAATCAAGACATGTCGAATCTCTAGTAGACGACTTGAGGCTCACATTCGATAACCTCCGAAAATACGACATCAAGCTCAACCCGGAAAAATGCGTCTTCGGCGTTCCAGCCGGAAAGCTCTTGGGCTTCATTGTATCCGGTAGAGGAATTGAAGCAAATCCAGCCAAGATCCGAGCTTTGTCACAATTGGATATCCCAAAGGACCTCAAACAAATACAAAAATTAACCGGATGCATGGCGGCTTTAAGCCGCTTCATCTCCCGCTTGGGAGAAAAGGCACTGCCCCTTTATCGCCTCCTTCGGCGCACCGAACACTTCGAGTGGACGGATGCCGCCACGGCCGGACTCGATGAAATAAAAGCCAGTTTGGCAACAAACCCAGTCCTGGCCGTGCCAAACACCGGCGAACCAATGCTATTGTACATCGCAACAACACATCAAGTCGTCAGCGCAGTGCTCGTTGTTGAGCGGGAAACGGACGGACACAAATTCCCCCTTCAAAGGCCGGTCTACTACGTGTCCACTATCCTCACTCCATGCAAATCACGGTACCCGCATTATCAAAAAATTGCATACGCGGTATTCATGGCACCCCGAAAGCTACGACACTACTTTCAAGAGTGTTCCATAACAGTAGCCTCGGAAGTACCACTTAACGATATTATCAACAACCGCGATGCAACGGGCCGGATCGCAAAATGGGCCATCGAGCTCCTCCCGTTTGATATAACCTATAAGCCACGGCGAGCTATCAAATCGCAAGTTTTGGCCGACTTCGTCGCAGAATGGACGGAGGCCGAACTCCCTAAAGAATACGGCACATACTCAAACTGGATCATGCATTTCGACGGCTCCAAAATGTTGGCCGGACTGGGGGCTGGCGTCGTGCTGACGTCCCCCACAGGAGACACAGTCCAATATGTACTACAAATTATGTACACGGACTCCAACAACGCAGCCGAATACGAGGCCCTTCTACATGGCCTCCGGATGGCAGTATCCATGGGCATTCAACGCCTAGAGGTACGCGGGGATTCGAACCTCGCGATATCCCAAATAAATGGCGACTTCGACGCCAAGGACCCAAAAATGGCAGCTTACCGCAACGCCGTCCTGAAAATGTCAGCTCGGTTCGAAGGGCTGGAGTTTCACCATATAGCCCGAGAAAACAATCAAGCAGCGGATGTCCTGGCACGCATCGGAGCAAAACGCGATGCAGTCCCCCCCAACATATTTTTGGAAAGATTATTCAAGCCATCTATAGCATGGGAGGGGGAACCCACAAATAACAGCCCGGACCCAGCCGCACCACTCGACGCCGAACAATCTGACACAATTGGAGGCTCTGCCAATAAAATTACACCTTCAGCCCACGTAATAATGGCGGTCATCGCCCCGTGGACGGAACCATTCCTAGCCTACCTTGCTAGGCAGGAACTCCCGGAGGACCAAAACGAGGCCCGCTGCATAGTGCAGCGATCTAAAGCCTACAGAGTCCATGAGGGAGAGCTTTATAAGAAAAGCACTACCGGAGTCCTTCAAAGGTGCATCTCCGAAGAGGAAGGGCGTAACCTTCTGGCTGAAATTCATGCCGGACTCGGTGGTCACCACGCCGCTGCTCGGTCCCTTGTTAGCAAGGCTTTCCGTACAGGCTTTTATTGGCCGACGGCCCGGGCAGACGCTCAGGACTTAGTACAACCAAAGCCATATGCCACCGACCGCACTCCAAACTATACCAATCACCTGGCCTTTTGCGGTCTGGGGGCTTGACATGGTCGGACCCCTTAAAGGCGGGACCGATAGAAAGAAATATTTATTGGTCATGGTGGACAAATTCACCAAATGGATCGAAGCCAAGCCTGTTAAAACGGCCAAATCCGGACCTGTGATAGACTTCATATCCGGGGTTGTACACCGTTATGGCGTCCCCCACAGCATCATAACCGATAACGGTACAAACTTTATCGCCGACGAGGTAAAACTCTAGTGCAAAAACATGGGCATCAAGCTCGATTATGCTTCCGTCTATCGCCCACAAACCAACAGCCAGGTCGAACGTGAAAATGGTCTTATCATGAGCGGCATTAAACCCAGACTAGTGCGGTCCCTTAAGGAATCTAATACGCACTGGGTAGAGGAGCTCGACTCCGTACTCTAGGGGCTGCGGACCACGCTGAATCGCACCACCGTATACACACCATTCTTCATGGTGTACGGCGCAGAGGCAGTTCTGCCCTGTGACATAATTCATGACTCACCTCGAGTGCGCATGTACGAAGCAAGAGAAGCCGAGCTCGATCGGCAGGACAGTTTGGACGCTTTGAAGGAGGAGCGCGACGTGGCAAAAGCCCGTTCCACATTCTATCAACAGTAGGCTCGAAGATATCAAAGCAGAGAAGTACGGGCCAAAAATTACAATGTCGGTGAACTAGTTCTACGCCTGTCGGACAAGAAAAAGGACAAACTCAAGCCCCAGTGGGAAGGTCCATTCATAATCGACCAAGTCCTGACTGGCGGGGCGTACCGCCTGCGAGATGCGTCGGATAACCGACTCGAGCCGAACCCATGGAATGCCACCCGTCTCCGAAGATTCTACGCCTAGTGCCGGACTCTGTGTTCGTCTCCTTCCTCTGTCCATTTTTTGCATTTTTCTGTCTTACATTTCTCTCCTTCCCCTCTTTTCTTTTATCGCCCTTAAAGGCTCATCTAAGTGATGCGCCACTCACGCTCATTAAACCTGGGGGCTTCTTTAACAGAAGCTTATTTATATGGGCTTCATGCCCAACACATGCGTGAAACTTCCGCATGTACCTTTTTATTCACCATTATATGCATCGATATGACTTAAGTTTTGGCCAAGCTGGGTTGCCTGGCTCCTGTGCTTACCCCTACGTTCCCGATTGTTCGGCTAGGTGGTAAAGGGAGCACCTCTGCGATTGTTACTGCCGGGTCAGCCGGATGTGTACCTCAGACTGGGTGAAGCCGAAAGCTAGCATTCTTAAGGGAATATTCGGTCGGTGAGATAAAAGATGATCTTTTTACCCATTTTATACGCCCCAGATGCTTTTTCTGCGTCTTTTTTCGCAGTCCGGACATGCACTTTAGGGCATGCCTCCCAGCGGAAGGAACCCCTAACAGAACTATTCTCTCTGGAAGATGTTTCTTACTAACCATGTAATATCACATAACTAGTTGGGCACTTGTCTGATAAAGCACTAATGACCCCTACGCCTGGTCTCCACGCATACCACGGTTCTTATATAACCGCTATGGTATTCGGACACACTCCAGACCGTCAGGTCTCGAGGTTGAAGCGAAAAGGTCGGCAACGACGAACGATCTACAATCCGGCTAGAAGGCATTACACATGTCAATTCAAAATTACATAGTCATTATGACTGATTGTATTCCTCTTCTATACCATCTAACAGGCTGTCTAATTTACAGTCCTGCTGGGAATACTTTGCGGCCAACTCTATTTGGCTGTACACTAAGCTCACAGGGATCTCCTTCCCGTCAGGCCCCACTGGTCCGACCTCGGCCATGTGGTTCGGGTCAGACTTCGTAAAACGGGTCTTCACCATGGCCTAGGCTTCCTGAGTGCCTTGTCGGCAGGCCGATATCTTCCACAACCGGAAGCGCCACCGAGCTCCCTTCAGCTTCTCCACAAGCTCTCCAAGGCTCTCGGGCATGGAGTGGGCAGGCCATAAGGCTTGGGAAACACCTCGCATCGCTTGTCGAATTCGCTCGTGCAGTTGCATGAGTTCGGGAAGAAGGTCACCCGTAGAACCGGGCATCTCCTCTGCAGGACGACCTGTGAGCATACCTACAGACATTACTCTGTTAATCGACTTCCTTGGCGAACTCTTTTTTCAAAGTTCGCTCAAGCACTTACAAAAAATGCCGCGTCCAAGCCATTGATTCTCCTTCGTGGAGTCCGACAGCTGGCCACAAACGTCTTTAAGTTCGACATCCAGCTTGGTGTTGGCATCCTGAAGATCATTCTTCTCTCGCCTCACCCTTGTCAACATACTCTCACCAGCCTTTAGCTGGCGTAAGAGTTGTTGCTTGTCCGGATCGAGTCCGGCGCCATCTGCAATTTAACTTGTCAGATTTGCATCCACGCCGCACAATACTAATCTTTCAAAGTGTATTTTACCTGAGGGGGTCTCTCGGGGCTCCCCTACTGCGGCTAGTGCAGCCTCTAGTTGGGCCTTGCACTTCTCCAGCTCCTGGGACAGTACAGTATTCCTCTCTGTAAGAACTTGCATATTAAATGATCCTTAAATCAGTTGCTCTAACTGTTTCAAGTCTCGGGGGCTACTGGCATATGTATATATTTAACCAAAATTTTCTTACCCGTATGTCTTTCACATACTGCTCCGTAGCTCTGGCTAAACCATTTTGAGCGGCACGGAGGTACGCATCTCCCGAATTAAAGGCATCTAAAGCCTCTTGGGAGAAACAACCGTCGCGTAGAGTTGCCCGGCGACGCCTGTGGTTCATGGCACTCTCCACTTCTGAATTTGTGGCGGACAGCCTGTCCGCGTCTCTGTCGGAGGAGCGTCCGGTGCGCGCCTTGTATTCGCCTCCGCTTCCTGGCTAGACATTGGAGCCTGGCTGGTGGAGGCGCGATTGGCAACCTCTCCGGATGTAGTCCGGCGAGGTCTCTTCGTCCTGAAGATAGCATGAACGTTAATATAACCCTGTCAGAATAACTCCAGGGAAGCAGAGGGTGCACTATACCTTTGCGCCGGCATTTCAGTCCGGACTTCATTCCTTTTTGCCCTACGGGGCTCTGCGGCCCCTCGTTGGCTAGCCGCCGCAGGTTCGGCCTCTTGCCGTGGAAATCTCCCCTTCAAAACGCGGTTGTCGTCAGAAACACCGAAATACATGAGAGTGTAATCCCTCTCAAGTAAATGAGACTCCGGTTTCCGTCACCTGGGAGGCCGGGATTAACCCTGGGTAATCAACCGTGATGGCTACCAAGGTATTGTCCTTGCTTAGCTGATAGAACACCCCGTCGATAAGCTCCACCGATATGTCCGGATCCTCTTCGGAGTCCGGATCAAGGGACCGTTCTGGGTCCTCGGGCTGTGGAGGGCGGCTGCTTATATTCTTTACCTCCTGTCGCAGTTCCTGCATTGAAGTCGTTAGACTACCTATCTAACCACGGGGGTATAAAACAAACGGGCAAGCGCAATTGTTCACTTACCCAACTTGGAGGATCGTTCATGCTAAATCCGGCCCACGGATTGATGCAGAGGAATTCCTCCTTTTCTCCCTTGTACAAGGAGGATAAGATCTTTTCTAGAGCGGCGGGCGAGTCCGCCCTTTACGACCGTAACGGGTGGCGTCATCCTCCCCGTTGAATTCCCACATTGGGTGGCCTCTGTATTGAAGCGGCTGCACCCCTCGCATAATGCATGCGGCCATGACTCCAATCATGGTTAGTCCGAATGAGCCAACAGTCTTATTCGGCCCATTAGGTAAAGGACGTCTCTGTCGCTTTCTCTCTGAGAGATCCGCGCACGCCAGCTCAAGCGTTTCTTCAATGGAGCACTGTTGAACTCAGGGAGACCGACCCGGATAGGGTCCGGTAGCGGGACGTCATCTATGTAAAACCATTCCGAAGGCCAGTCCTCGGACGCTTCCTTTGGGGTTCCGGATAGGTATCCGGTCCCGGTGATGCGCCATACTTCGGCTCTGCCCACTTGGTATATGGACCCCTTTCGAGAACGGGGAACCAAGCAGAATAACCTCTTTCACAATGCGAAATGAGCCTCAACGCCTAAAAATAGCTCGCAAAGGGCGACGAAACCCGCAATATGCAACACGGAGGCGGGCGTGAGATTGTGCAGTTGGAGGCCGTAAAACTCCAGAAGCCCGTGAAGAAATGGGTGAATTGGAAATCCTGGTCCCCTTAATAGATAGGGGACGAGGCATACCCGCTCTCCCCTAGAAGGATTGGGGGTGCTCTCCGCTTGTTTTCTTCCATTATAGGTGGCGAGACCGGCTCGGATCGGGACCATGCATGCCTGGGGGAGGAATCCCTGGGCTTGAAGTGACGCTAACTTGCTATGCGGGATGGTACAACTCTCCCAGTCCCCGGGTTTGGGACCGGAGGGGCGAGGGGAGGAGCTAAGACGGCTGGTCATGTTGGAATAGACCTTTGCTAGAAGCGCTCTGATGATCACTCGTGGAAAGGAGGAGATGTGGTTTGGATCTAAATCCCCATCCTATTAAATAGGCGGCTCGTTTATACGGCCAGGGGTGTAAATGTAAAATCACCCCGGTTTTTCGCATCTGCTTTACACGTAGAAGACGACCATTATTGGGCATGGAAGCCGAGGAGCACTACATTACAAGAATAGGACATTATTCCTACAGGTACACAAGATTTGGAGAAGAACCCGCCTTGCAATGCTAGACAATTTGCGCGCCGGACTCGTCGTCATTGAAGCCTGGTTCGGGGGCTACTGAGGGAGTCCTGTATTAGGGGGTGTTCGGGTAGCCGGACTATACCTTCAGCCAGACTCCTGGACTATGAAGATACAAGATTGAAGACTTCGTCCCGTGTCCGGATGGGACTTTCCTTGGCGTGGAAGGCAAGCTTGGCGATGCGGATATTCAAGATCTCCTACCATTGTAACCGACTTTGTGTAACCCTAACCCTATCCGGTGTCTATATAAACCGGAGGGTCGTAGTCCGTAGGACAGAATCAGTTCCATACACAACAATCATAACATAGGCTAGCTTCTAGGGTTTAGCCTCCTCGATCTCGTGGTAGATCTACTCTTGTACTACCCGTATCATCAGTATTAATCAAACAGGAGTAGGGTTTTACCTCCATCGAGAGGGCCCGAACCTGGGTAAAACAAAGTGCCCCCTGTCTCCTATTACCATCTGTCCTAGACGCACAGTTCGGGACCCCCTACCCGAGATCCGCCGGTTTTGACACCGACACATGGTAAAAGAGATCCAGTCAAGTTATACTCAATGTAAACTAACAGCAATGGATGCAAATGACAGAGGTGCTCTCCAACTAGTGCTTTTTAATAAGAGGATGATGACTCAACATAAAAGTAAATGGATAAGCCCTTCATAGAGGGAAGCAGGGATTTGTAGAGGTGCCAGAGCTCGGTTTTGAAATAGATATGAATAATATTTTGAGCGGTACACTTTCATTGTCAACATAACAACCGAGAGATCTCGATATCTTCCATGCTACACACATTATAGGCGGTTCCCAAGCAGAATGGTAAAGTTTATACTCCCCCACGACCAACAAGCATCAATACATGGCTTGCCCGAAACAACGGGTGCCTCCAACTAACAACAATCCTGGGGGATTTTTGTTTGCAATTATTTTGATTTGATTTGCGCATGGGACTGGGCATCCCGGTGACCAGCCATTTTCTCGTGAATGAGGAGCGGAGTCCACTCCTCTTGAGAATAACCCGCCTAGCATGGAAGATACAAAAAACCCTAGTTGATATATGAGCTATTCGAGCATACAAAACAGAATGTTTATTTGAAGGTTTAGAGTTTGGCACATACAAATTAACTTGGAACGGCAGGTAGATACCGCATATAGGAAGATATGGTGGACTCATATGGAATAACTTTGGGGTTTATGGAATTGGATGCACAAGCAGTATTCCCGCTTAGTACAAGTGAAGGCTAGAAAAAGACTGGGAAATGACCAATTAGAGAGCGTCAATAGTCATGAACATGCATTAAAATTAATCAACACTGAATGCAAGCATGAGTAGGATATAATGCACCATGGACATAAATATCATGGAGGCTATGTTGATTTTGTTTCAACTACATGCGTGAACATGTGCCAAGTCAAGCCACTCAAATCGTTCAAAGGAGGATACCACCCTATCATACCACATCACAACCATTTCAATAGCATGTTGGCACGCAAGGTAAACCATTATAAACTCCTAGTTAATTAAGCATGGCATAAGAAACTATAATCTTTAATTGTCATTGCAAACATGTTTCTTTCATAATAGGCTGAATCGGGAAAACTAATCATATTTACAAAAACAAGAGAGGTCGAGTTCATACCAGCTTTTCTTATCTCAATCAGTTCATCATATATCGTCATTATTGCCTTTCACTTGCACGACCAAATAGTGTGGATAATAATAATAGTGCACGTGCATTGGACTAAGCTGGAATCTGCAAGCATTCAATTCATGGGAGAAGACAAGGTAATATGGGCTCTTTGTTAGATTAACAATAATGCATATAAGAGCCACTCAACATTTTCATTATGGTCTTCTCTTCTCGACTCCCAAAGAAAAGAAATAAAACTATTTACACGGGAAAGCTCCCAACAAGCAAAAGAAGAACGAGAAATATTTTTGGGTTTTCTTTTTAATTATTACTACTACATGCATGGAAAATAAACTAGCTAAAAGCTACAACTATTTTTTTGGTTTTTCTTAAGGTTTTTCAAACATACAAGAAGAAAGCTTAAAAAGAAAATAAACTAGCATGGATAATACAATGAAAAAGTATGAGCACCGACAACTGGCATGAGTGTGTGAACATGAATGTAATGTCCGTGAGAAATACGTACTCCCCCAAGCTTAGGCTTTTGGCCTAAGTTGGTCTATGCCCATGGATGGCCTGGTGGATATCCGAAGTTGAAGCTGGGGTCGTATAGAGATGCGTTAGCTACTGCCTGAAGAGCTGCAGCTTGGAGGCGGGCTGCCTCCGTGCTCCTCTCGTACTCGTCCGCCTTCTCCCTGGTTATAACATATCTCCCTTTTGCCTGAAAGTCTAAGAAAGCAGGAGCAGGGAGGGCGACATGATATGTGCGTCGTCTGTCAAAGATTAGTTGGTACTGGAGGGACTGATTGTTCCTCTCAACAAACTGATGATGAACCATAGCATTATAATCTAAATAAGCAAGAGGCAACTCAATATCATATCCATGTATGGGTACCTCAAGAAAATCAGCTAAATGGGTTGCATAAATTCCACCAAAGAAATCTCCATTAATTTTGTTATTATGCACCCTACGAGCAACAATGGCCCACCAAGTTATATTGTCAATCTCCTAATACAAAACTCTTGAGAACACTAAGATCTGGAACACACATGTGACATGCCTCATCCTTACCATTTATGCATTTACCTATAAAGAGAGCAAAATAATGTATAGTAGGAAAATGAATGCTCCCTGTGGTGGCTTGCGTGATTTCCCTAGATTCCCCCATAGTGATACAAGCAAGAAAATCCTTATATTCAGATTTACGAGGTTCACTAACATTACCCCACTGTGGGAGTTTACAAGCAGTATTCAAACCTTCTAAGTCCATGCTATAAGATTTATCATAAAGATCAAACAGGACAGTTTGAGAATTGCGTGATGATGTAAATTCAAACCTTCTCACAAAGGAATCAGTGAGGTAGTAGTACTGACGGCACTTATCTGCCTCGAAGCTCTCAAGATCAGCGTTACGCACGTATGTGTCAAATTCCTCCTTAATTCCTGCTCGAACCATGAAGTCCTCCGACGGCCATTCACAAGGCCGCACTTGAGAGTCCCTTGGTAGTTCATTATCCGGCTCGCGTATTGCGGGCCTGGGTCCTTGTTTCCTTGAGAAACCACCTTGGTACATTTTCTTAAACATATTTCTTCCTCTGAAAAATTTCTGAATTTTTTAGTAACTCAAAAATAAAAGTGAACCAAACTCAACAAGTTGATGGTAACTACTCCTACAAGTGCCTAGAGGCTATATCATGCATTAAAACTACTTTTGACCACATAAATTTGACATGCAAACTCAAGAACAAGGTCACCTAAGCAGCAAAAAATTGCAATGAATAAAGCACTAGAACAAAAACTAATTGGACCATTGGAGGAGTCACATACCAAAGAACAATCCCCCAAAGCAGTTTTGTGAATGGAGCTTTGAACAAGGAGAATGAAAATGGCAGCAAGATGAGCTAGAACTCGGGTTTGAGCTGGTGGATGATTTTTTTGGAGCAAGACAAAGTGTGTGGGTGCAAGGATAAGTGGAGGGGACCCACGTGGGGTCCACGAGGCAGGGGGGCGCGCCCAGGGGGTAGGGCGCGCCCTCCACCCTCGTGGGCATGTGGTGGGTCCCCCTGGTGTGTTCTCAGTGCCAGAAATTCTCAAATATTCTAGAAAAAATCATATTTAATTTTCAGGGCATTTGGAGAACTTTTATTTTCGGGGTATTTTTTATTGCATGAATAATTCAGAAAACAAACAGAAAATACTATTTTTGCTTTATTTAATATAAATAACAGAAAGTAAAAAGAGGGTACAAAGAGTTGTGCTTTCTAAATTCATCCATCTCATTCTCATCAAAAGGAATACAAACAAGGTTGATCAGGTCTTGTTAACAAACTCATTTCGAATAACATGAAACCGTAAAAATTTCGAATAACACTAGGTTACCTCAACAGGGATATGCACATCCCCAACAATAAGAATATCATATTTCTTCTTGATAGTAGGAAGAGGAAATTCAAAACCTCCAATAGTGATTTTTTAAAATTTTCCAATTGAATTGATACTATGGACTTGAGGTTGTTTCCTTGGAAAGTGTACCATATGCTCATTACCATTAACATGAAAAGTGACATTGCCTTTGTTGCAATCAATAACAGCCCCTGCAGTATTCAAAAAGGGTCTTCCAAGAATAATAAACATACTATCGTCCTCGAGAATATCAAGAATAACAAAGTCCGTTAAAATAGTAACATTTGCAACCACAACAGGCACATCCTCACAAATACCGACAGGTATAGCTGTTGATTTATCAGCCATTTGCAAAGATATTTCAGTAGGTGTCAACTTATTCAAATGAAGTCTACGATATAAAGAGAGAGGCATAACACTAACACCGGCTCCAAGATCACATAAATCAGTTTTAACATAGTTTCTTTTAATGGAGCATGGTACAGTTGGTACTCCTGGATCTCCAAGTTTCTTTGATATTCCACCCTTAAAAGTATAATTAGCAAGCATGGTGGAAATTTCAGCTTCCGGTATCTTTCTTTTATTTGTAACAATATCTTTCATGTACTTAGCATAAGGATTCATTTTAAGCATATCAGTCAAACGCATACGCAAAAAGATAGGTCTAATCATTTCAGCAAAACGCTCAAAATCCTCATCATCCTTTTTCTTGGATGGTTTAGGAGGAAAAGGCATGGTTTTCTGAACCCATGTCTCTCTTTCTTTACCGTGTTTCCTAGCAACGAAGTCTCTCTTATCATAACGTTGATTCTTTGATTGTGGGTTATCAAGATCAACAACAGGTTCAATCTCTACGTCATTATCATTGCTAGCTTGAGCATCAACATGAACATCATCATTAACATTATCACTAGGTTCATGTTCATTACCAGATTGTGTTTCAGCATCAGAAATAGAAATATCATTGGGATTCTTAGGTGTGTCAACAACAGGTTCACTAGAAGCATGCAAAGTCCTATCATTTTTCTTTTTCATCTTCTTAGAACAACTAGGTGCATCAACATTAGCTCTCTGAGAATCTTGCTCAATTCTCTTGGGGTGGCCCTCAGGATACAAAGGTTCCTGAGTCATTTCACCTCCTCTAGTCATAACTCTAACATCATTATCACTACTCTTATTATTTAATTCATTGAGCAAATCATTCTGAGCCTTAAGTACTAGTTCTACTTGAGTGGTAACCATAGAAGCATGTTTACTAATAAGTTTAAGTTCATCTTTAACTCTAGACATACAATCACTCAAGTGTTCAAGCATATCAACATTGCATTTCAATTGTCTACCAACATAAGCATTGAAGTTTTCTTGTTTGACAATAAAATTATCAAACTCATCTAAGCATTGGCTAGCAGACTTATAACGAGGAATATCACCTTCATCAAATCTATAGAGAGAATTTACCTTTACTACCTGTGTCGGGTTATCAAGACCATGTATTTCTTCAATAGGTGGTAAATTGTTAACATCTTCAGCTTTAATACCCTTTTCTTTCATAGATTTCTTTGCCTCTTGCATATCTTCAGGACTGAGAAATATAATACCCCTTTTCTTCGGAGTCGGCTTAGGAGTTGGTTCAGGAAGTGTCCAATTATTTTCATTAGTCAACATATTATTCAATAGCAATTCAGCTTGATCAACAGTTCTTTCCCTGAAAACACAACCAACACAACTATCCAGGTAATCTCTGAAAGCATCGGTTAGTCCATTATAAAAGATATCAAGTATTTCTTTTTTCTTGAGAGGATGATCAGGCAAAGCTTTAAGTAATCGGAGAAGCCTCCCCCAAGCTTGTGGGAGACTCTCTTCTTCAACTTGCACAAAATTATATATTTCCCTTAAGGCATCTTGTTTCTTATGAGCGGGGAAATATTTAGCAGAGAAGTAATAAATCATATCCCGGGGACTACGCACACAACCAGGATCAAGAGAATTAAACCATGTTTTAGCATCACCCTTTAATGAGAACGGAAACAACTTAAGGACAAAGTAATAGCGAGTTCTCTCATCATGAGTAAACAGGGTGGCTATATCATTTAATTTAGTGAGATGTGCCACAACAGTTTCAGATTCATAGCCATAAAAGGGATCAGATTCAACCAAAGTAATTAACTCAGGATCGACCAAGAAACATTAATCCTTATCAATAATAAAGATAGGTGAAGTAGCAGAAGCAGGGTCATATTTTATTCTAGCATTCAAAGACTTTTCTTTAATCTTAACTAATAATTTCTTTAGATCAGATCTATCATTGCAAGCTAATAAGTCTCTAGCAGTTTCTTCATCCATAACATAACCCTCAGGAACAACAGGCAATTCATATCTAGGGGGAGAATCTTCATCATCACTTTCATCATTATTATCAGATTCAATAATTTCATTCTCTCTAGCCCTAACAAGTTGTTCATCAAGAAATTTCCCTAATGGCACAGTAGTATCAAGCATAGAAGTAGTTTCATCGTAAGTATCATGCAAAGCAGAAGTGGCATCATCAATAACATGCGACCTATCAGAATCAATAGCATGTGTAGGTGTCGCAAGTTTACTCAAAACAGAAGGTGAATCAAGTGCAGAGCTAGATGGCAGTTCCTTACCTCCCCTCGTAGTTGAGGGAAAAATGTTGGTTCTTTGATCTTTCAAGTTCTTCATAGTGATAAGCAGATATAAATCCCAAGTGACGCAAAGAATAGAGCTATGCTCCCCGGCAACGGCGCCAGAAAATAGTCTTGATAACCCACAAGTATAGGGGATCGCAACAGTTTTCGAGGGTAGAGTATTCAACCCAAATTTATTGATTCGACACAAGGGGAGCCAAAGAATATTCTCAAGTATTAGCAGCTGAGTTGTCAATTCAACCACACCTGGAAACTTAATATCTCCAGCAAGGTATTTAGTAGCAAAGTAATATGATAGTAGTGGTAACGGTAGCAAAAGTAATATTTTTGGTTTTATAGTGATTGTAACAGTAGCAACGGAAAAATAAATAAGCGAAGAACAATGTATGAAAAACTCGTAGGCATTGGATCGGTGATGGAGAATATGTCGGATGCGATCGATCAAGCAACAGTTATAACATAGGGTGACACAGAACTAGCTCCAGTTCATCAATGTAATGTAGGAATGTATTCTGAATATAGTCATACGTGCTTATGGAAAAGAACTTGCATGACATCTTTTGTCCTACCCTCCTGCAGCAGCGGGGTCCTATTGGAAACTAAGGGATATTAAGGCCTCCTTTAATAGAGTACCGGACCAAAGCATTAACACATAGTGAATACATGAACTCCTCAAACCACGGTCATCACCGGTAAGTATCCCGATTATTGTCACTTCGGGGTTAATGGATCATAACACATAATAGGTGACTATAGACTTGCAAGATAGGATCAAGAACTCACATATATTCATGAAAACATAATAGGTTCAGATCTGAAATCATGGCACTCGGGCCCTAGTGACAAGCATTAAGCATAGCAAAGTCATAGCAAAATCAATCTCAGAACATAGTGGATACTAGGGATCAAAACCTAACAAAACTAACTCGATTACATGATAAATCTCATCCAACCCATCACCGTCCAGCAAGCCTTCGATGGAATTACTCATGCACGGTGGTGAGCATCATGAAATTGGTGATGGAGGAAGGTTGATGATGACGATGGCGACGGATTCCCCTCTCCGGAGCCCCGAACGGGACCCAGATCAGCGCTCCCGAGAGTGTTTAGGGCTTGGCGGCGGCTCCGTATCGCAAATCCTTCTCTCTGATTTTTTTCTCCCCGAACATGAATATATGGAGTTGCAGTTGTGGTCGGTGGAGCGTCAGGGGGCCCACGAGGCAGGGGGCGCGCCCCCACCCTCGTGGACAGGGTGTGGGCCCCCTGACGTGGATTCTTCTTCCAGTATTTTTTATATATTCCAAAAATAATCTCCGTTGATTTTCAGGTCATTCTGAGAACTTTTATTTCTGCACAAAAATAATACCATGGCAATTCTGCTGAAAACAACGCCAGTCCGAGTTAGTTCCATTCAAATCATGCAAGTTAGAGTCCGAAACAAGGGCAAAAGTGTTTGGAAAAGTAGATACGATGGAGACGTATCAGTCATCAAGAATATTTTCTAACCTAGACAAATTATCTGCTATGGGGTTCTTAGCCCCTTTCCTATGAGTAATATGTAAATCAAATTTTTGCAGCAAAAGAACCCACCTAATGAGTCCAGGTTTAGCATCTTTCTTTTCCATAAGGTATTTGATAGCAGCATGATCAGTGTGAACAATTTCCTTGGAATTAACAATGTAAGATCTGAATTTATCACAAGCAAACACAACTGCTAAAAATTCTTTTTGAGTAGCAGCAAAAGTTTTGAGCACTGTCTAGAGTTTTGCTAGCATAATGGATAACATTTAATTTCTTAACAACCCTTTGTCCTAGAAACACCAACAACATAATCACTGGCATCACACATAATTTCAAAGGGTAGGTTCCAATCAGGTGGTTGACCAATAGGTGTAGAAATTAAGGCTTTCTTAAGTATTTCAAAGGCTTCTACACAATCATTGTAAAAAACAAATGGAACATCTTTTTGCAAAAGATTAGTGAGAGTCCTAGAAATTTTAGAGAAATCTTTAATAAATCTCCTATAGAAACCAACATGACCAAGGAAACTTCTTATACCTTTGATATCCTTAGGACACGCCATTTTTTCAATTGCATCAACTTTATCTTTATCAAATTCAATACCTCGTTCGGAGATTTTTTGCCCCAAGGCAATACCTTCATTAACCATAAAGTGATACTTCTCCCAATTCAAGACAATATTAGTTTCTTTACATATCTGCAAAACTCGATCAAGGTTGCTTAAGCAATCATCAAAAGAAGTTCCGTAAACGAAAAAAATCACCCATGAAAACCTCAACAATCTTTTCACAAAAGTCAGAGAATATAACAGTCATACATATTTGAAAGGTAGTAGGTGCATTACATAAACCAAAAGGCATACGCCTATAAGCAAAAGTACCAAATGGGCATGTAAAATAGTTTTTTCTTGATTCTCTTGTGACACAGATATTTGGGAAAAACCAGAGTATCCATCTAGAAAACAGAAATGTGTATGTTTTGATAGTCTTTCTAGCATTTGATCAATGAAAGGTAGGGGATACTAATCTTTCCAAGTAGCTTTGTTTAGTTTTCTAAAATCAATTACCATTCTATAACCTGTGATAACTCTTTGTGGGATCAATTCATTTTTATCATTAGGTACTACAGTAATACCTACCTTCTTAGGGACACAATGAACAGAACTTACCCATATACTATGAGCTATAGGATAAATTATACCTGCTTCCAGAAGCTTTAATATTTCATTTCTTACCACTTCCTTCATCTATGGATTTAACGTCGTTGGTGATCAACAACTGGTTTAGCATCAGGCTCCATATTAATTTTATGCTGACATAGAGTGGGACTAATGCCCTTAAGATCATCAAGAGTATATCCAATAGCAGCACGATGCTTCCTAAGAGTTTTCAATAATCTCTTTTCTTCATGCTCTGAAAGGTTAGCACTAATAATAACAGGATATATCTTCTTTTCATCAAGATAAGCATATTTCAAAGTATCAGGTAATTGTTTAAGTTCAAACATGGGATCACTCTTGGGAGGAAGAGGGTCTCCAAGAGTCTCAATAGGCGAATTGTGTTTCAAAACAGGCATTTGTTTAAAGAATATCTCATCTATTTCGTTTCTTTCATTCATATGCATATCATTTTCATGGTCTAGCAAATATTGTTCTAAAGGATTAGTAGGAGGCACGACAATAGAAGCAAGACCAATAATTTCATCCTCACTAGGTAATTCTTTATCACGGGGTTTTCTATGGAATTTGGAGAAATTAAACTCATGAGACACATCCCTGAAACTTACACTAACAGTTTCTTTCTCACAATCTATATTAGCATTAACGGTGTTCAAGAAAGGTCTACCAAATATAATGGGGCAAAAATCATCTTGTGGAGAACCAAGAACTAGAAAATCACCAGGGTATTTTATTTTCCCACACACGACTTCAACATCCCTAACCATCCCAAGTGGTGTAATAGTGTCTCTATTGGCAAGGTTAATGGTAACATCAATATCTTCTATCTCAGCAGGTGCAATATCATTCATAATTTCTTAATACAAAGTAAATGGGATAGCACTCACACTAGCACCCAAATCACATAAGCCATGATAACAATGATCTCCTATTTTAATAGAGATAACAGGCATGCCAACAACATGTCTATGTTTATCTTTTTCACCAGGTTTAGCAATTCTAGTGGCTTCATCACAGGAATAAATAACATGTCCATCAATATTTTCCACCAAGATATCTTTAACCATAGCAACATTAGGTTCAACTTTAATTTGTTCAGGGGGTGTAGGTGTTCTTTTATAATTCTTGCGAACCACAGTTGAAGCTTTAGCATGTTCTTTTATCCTAACAGGAAAAGGTGGTTTCTCAATATAAGCAGCAGGAATAACAAGACCAACATTATAAGTGGTCGTTTCATCTCTAGCTTCAATGGGTTCTATGATTTTTACTTCAATGGGAGGATGATATTTAAACCACTTCTCCTTAGGGAGATCAACATGAGTAGCAAATGATTCACAGAAAGAAGCTACTATCTCAGAGTCAAGTCCATATTCGTCGAGCTCTGAATCTTCGGAGTTGTGTTTAATTCTTTCCAAAAGACCCATCCGAATTCAATAGTCTTCTTCATGAAAGAACGAGTACAAGTAGTATCGAGCATGGATTGATCATTACGAGAAATCCGAGCATAGAAATTCTGAATAATAATTTATCTTGAGAGCTCATGATTGGGGCATGAATATAACATTGACTTAATCCTCCCCAAGCTTGTGCGATACTTTCGCCTTCACGAGGCCTATATATACATACATATGTATATATATATATGACTCCTTTTTTGTACTCCCGGGAGTATGTACTCCCATCCTCAATATACCTCTCGTACGCATTGATTATACCCATCTATCATTGTTAATATACTTTATTAAATATTCTAAGATACCCCAATACGAGTTTGATTGAAAAAAATATCATTTGTGATGTACTTTTTATAATATACCTTTTTTTATGTACGAACAATTCAGTATATACGTACCCTTAAAAAATATGTACAGTCACATGATTTTTTTTACGAAACTCATTTTGGGGTATCTAGTAATTATTAGTGAATTATATTAAAAATAATAAAAAGGTATGAAAGATTCATCTATGGGGTATATGAGGTGCAGGAGTACGTACTCCCAGGAGTACACAACCATTTTCCTATATATATATATATAATTCCGATCACGATGAACCAGATGCATAGGATAAAACTTCTGATGAAATTCCAATTTCAATTGGTTGTAATTCCAAGCTCCAATATCATCATATAGCATATACCATATCAAGGCCTTTCCCTTCAAAGATAAAGGGAATACCTTCTTCTTGACTTCATCTCCGGGCAAACATGCAAGCTTAAATAATCCACAAATTTCATTCACATTGATTAGATGCATATCAGGGTGTAGTGTTCCATCTCCTGCATAAGGATTAGCTAGCAGTTTCTCTATCGTACCTGAAGGAATTTCATAATAAATATTTTTAGTAGGTGCAGTAGGTTGAGGAGCAACTCTTTGTTCTTCCGGTCGAGGTGAAGATACTCCGAACAAACCCCTCAAAGGATGATTTTCCATAGTGACAAGTGACAATAAATTTTAGCACGTAATATAAATTTTACCTTACCAAATTCCACTCACCAAAGGCGCTTCACTCCCCGACAAAAATGCCAGAAAAGAGTCTTGATGACGCAAAAGTATAGGGGATCAATTGTAGTCCTTTCGATATGTAAGAGTGTCGAACCCAACGAGGAGCAGAAGGAAATGACAAGCGGTTTTCAGCAAGGTATTTTCTGCAAGCACTGAAATTATCGGTAACAGATAGTTTGGTAGTAAGATAATTTGTAACGGGTAACAAGTAACAAATGTAGCAAAGGTGCAGCAAGGTGGCCCAATCCTTTTTATAGCAAAGGATGTTTGAAAATATGGCCTAGAGGCAATAATAAAGTAGTTATTATTATATTTCCTTAATCATGATAAATGTTTATTATTCATGCTAGAATTGTGTTGAACAGAAACTTAAATACATGTGTGGATACATAAACAAATACCGTGTCCCTTGTATGCCTCTACTATACTAGCTAGTTGATCAAAAGATGGTTAAGGTTTCCTAACCATAGACATGTGTTGTCACTTGATAACGGGATCACATCATCAGGAGAATGATGTGATGGACAAGACCCATCCGTTCGCATAGCATATGATCGCTCAGTTTATTGCTACTACTTTCCTAATGTCAAATACATATTCCTTCGACCATGAGATCGTGCAACTCCTGGATACCGGAGGAATACCTTGTGTGCTATCAAATGTCACAACATAACTGGGTGATCATAAAGATGCTCTACAGGTATCTCCAAAGGTGTCTGTTGAGTTGGCGTGAATCGAGATTGGGATTTGTCACTCCACATGACAGAGAGGTATCTCTGGGCCCTCTTGGTAATACAACATCACAAGAAGCTTGCAAGCAAAGTGACTAAGGAGTTAGTTACAAGATGATGTATTATGGAATGAGTAAAGAGACTTCCCGGTAACAAGATTGAACTAGGTTTGCAGATATCGACAATCGAATCTCAAGCAAGTAACATACCGACAGACAAAGGGAACTACGTATGTTGTCATAAAGATCTTTGTAGAATATGTAGGAACCAATATGGGAATCTAGGTCCCGCTATTGGTTATTGACCGGAGAAGCGTCTCGGTCATGTCTACATCAATCTCGAACCGGTAGGGTCAGCACGCTTAACGTTCCGTTGACGATATAGTATTATATGAGTTATGTGAGTTGGTGACCGAATGTTGTCAGGAGTCCTGGATAAGAACACGGACAAGACGAGCAATTCCGGAATTGTCTGGAGGTAAAGATTGACATGTAGGACGATACTATTTGGTCTCCGGAAAGGTTTCAGAATGCACCGGGTATTTATCGGATCACCGGAAGGGGTTCCGGGAAGGCCACGGGGAGTTACCCTACCACATGAGAGAAAGGCAAAGGGGGGCTCCCCTCCTGCCTTCTTGCCAGTGCCAAGAAAGGAAGGGGGCGGCAAGGGCAGGAGCCCAGGGCGGCCGCCGGCCCTCTTGGGGCGCCCTAGGCTGCCCCCTCCTCCCCCACCTATATATATGAGAGGATGGAGATGGGCAACACACACCACGATCCCCAAGCCGTGTGCAGCGCCCCCTCTCCCTCTAGTTCTAGTTCCTCCTCCGTCCAGTCCGTTGTGCTTGGTGAAGCCTTGCAGATAGTTTCACCACCACCGTCACCACGCCGTCGTGCTGCTGGAACTCATCTACTACTTTGCCTCTCTTGCTAGATCATGAAGAAGAGGACGTCATCGAGTTGAACGTGTGCTGAACGCGGAGGTGCCGTACATTCGGTACTTGATTGGGACGGATCGTGAAGGTGTACGACTACATCAACCGCTTTCCGCATAGCAATCTACAAGGGTATGTAGATGCTCTCCCCCTCTCACAGCTATGCATCTCCATGGATAGATCTTGTGTGTGCATAGATTTTTTTTGTTTTCCATGCAACGTTCCCCAATAGTGGCATCATGAGCCAGGTCTATGCGTAGATGATATGCACGAGTAGAACAGAAAGGAGTTGTGGGCCGTGATGGTCATACTGCTTACCACCAATATCTGATTTTGATTCGGCGGCATTGTGGGGTGAAGCGGCCCAGATCAACCTTACATGTCCACGCACATGAGACCATTTCCGCGGGCTGGCATGCAACTTTTTTCTGCATAAAGGTGGCCGGTGGGTGTCTGTTTCTCCTACTTTAGTTGAATCGAATTTGACTACGGCCGGTCCTTACTTAAGGTTAAAACAACATACTTGATAATCACCATTGTGGTTTTGCATCGGTAAGAACGGTTCTTGCTAGCTGCCCATAGCAGCCACGTAAAACTTGCAACAACAAAGTAGAGGACGTCTAACTTGTTTTTGCAGGGCATGTTGAGATGTGATATGGTCAAGATATGATGTGATATATTTTGATGTATGAGATGATCATGTTATGTAATAAGTTCACGACTTGCATGTCGATGAGTACGACAACCGGCAGGAGCCTTAGGGTTTTCTTTAATTATTGTATGACTTGTGTGTCAATCACTAAGCGCCATGTAATTGCTTTCACTACAAAAAAGACATATCCGTGACATTTTGTGCCGAACGAAATTTTTTTCTGTCATACATATGACACTTCTATGCCGATAATTGTGACAAAACCCAGCATCATCATAGATGTGGTGGGCTCCTACTTCTATGACAAAAAATCATGACAGAAAATGGGCTTTTCATCCTGGGCGGGCCGGAGACGCAGCTGCATGACATTCTTTGGGCCGTCCATGACGGAAAAAACCGTGGTAGAAGTGAGGAGGAGGAAAATTTCAGGGAGTTCCCGGTTACGGTGGGAGGTCGGGGGCCGAGCGATGCGCATTTCTCTCATACACATATGCGTGTGTGTGCGAGGTGTTGGCCCTAACTGAACCCGAGCGAGGCGTTGGGCTCTAACTGAACCCGAGCGATTGCACAGCAGGCTACGCATTACTGAACCCGATCGAGCAATTCCTTCGCTAGTGCTGCTAACTGAAGCCGATCGATTGGATGAACAGTGAGTGTTGCGGGGGGGGGGGGGGGGGGGGGGGGGGGGGGGGTTGGATGAACAGTGAGCGGTGGCGTTGCCTCTGGATGAACAGGACCCCGTGGTGTGGAGGGCTGGATGAACAGTAGACGGTGGAGGGGTGCCCATGGAGGGGTGGTTGAACAGGACCCCGTGGTGTGGAGGGCTGGATGAACATTAGACGGTGGAGGGTTGGTGGAGGCTGGAGGAGGTCGACGGTAGCCCGTGGAGGCTGGAGGAGGTCCACGGTGGAGATGAACAGTATCCCGTGGAGTCCCGTTTTGCGGTACGCCACACCCCTCCCGATGAACAGGACCCCCGTTTCGACCGTAGGAGGTCCGTTTCGTCCGTTTTGCGGTACGCCACACCCCTCCCGATCAACATGACTCCCGTTTCGACCGTAGGAGGTCCGTTTCGTCCGTTTTGCGGTACGCCACACCCCTCCCGATCAACAGGACCCCCGTTTCGGCCGTAGGAGGTCTGTTTCGTCCGTTTTGCGGTACGCCAGACCCCTCCCGATCAACAGGGCCCTGTTCCGAAACATAGGAGGTCTGTTTCCTCCGTTATGTGGTACGCCAGGCCTCGTTTCCATCGCCTGTTCCATCCAAGCCCTCCCGATGAACACGACCACGCATTCCGTTCCGACCCAGCCGGTTGGCCCACGCGTTCTGTTGCCTCACGATGAACATGACGCATTCCATTGCCTCCCCATGAACACAAAGCATTCCGGTGCCTCCCCATGAACACGACGACGACGCTGTTTCTCTGTTCTGACCCAGCCATGTACACGAGCCCTGGCCGTATGTATGCGCAAGTAGGCGTTCGAGACCCCGCCCGTATGTACACATACGTGGCCGTATTTTCTTTCTTGCACCCTGGCCGTTGTACGTATGTGTACATGCTACGTGCGCGCCTCTACTATGACATGTACGCGCCTCTACTACGACACGTGCGCGCCTCTACATCCACCAGTATATATGTACATACACGTTTGCGACCAGAATGACAACGCTACGTACGCTTCGACCAGGTGGGTCCCGACTGTCAGGCACTTCCTTGCCTGCGAAGATGTAGGCGGTGGGTCCCAGCAGTCAGGGGGGCGAATCGTTTTTTTTGCCCGGACGCACTTCCTTGCGTGCGAAGATGTAGCTGGTGGGTCACAGCAGTCAGGGGCAAACGTTTTTTCGCGAATTACGGTGGCCCGTCCGGTGGGTCCCCGCTGTCAGGTGGAGGAATAATTATTTTGCACGTAATAAGGAGGCACTTCCTTGCTGTGGTAGTGGACCCAACTGTCAGCCTCTCCACGTACAGTCCACATCCGATGGAAGCCGTTCCTTGACCATGTTGACCACGCCGCACCGAGAGCACCAGGGCGGTGGACGACGGTGAGGCCTAGGAACGGGACGACACGGAGCCAGGGAAGACGCGACAGTGGATGCCCGCGCGTAGAGGAGTACGAGGGTTCACTGATTCGCTGTGGTGTGAGGCTGCCGTCGCCGCAGAATAACAGGGGGTGTGGGTGAGTAGAGGGATGGCCTGGCCAGCGGTGGGTGTAGTAGGGGGCAGTGAGGCCTCCGCCGCATCGCAGCTGGCCACGTGAGGCAGGAGCACGAGGCACGACCCGCGCTGGTTTTGGCAGCTGGAGCAAGAAGACCAGAGGTTGAAGAAGCACTACGGCCGTTGGATGGACATCGTACGATCACTAGAGCTAGAATCATGCATATTGACTAAGTTGACAAAGCCATCTGTCCCCGTCAAATTAGTAGGCCCACAAGTCAGCCTGCCACTATACTGGGTCCCAGCTAACAGGGGGAGTATTCATTTTTTGTGCGTAATAAGGAGGCACTTCCTTGCATGCAAAGATATAGCTGGTGGGTCCGAGCGGTCAGCGGCGGTAACATTTTTTTCGTGAAATAGAGAGGCCCTTTCGGTGGGTCCCTGATGTCAGGTGGAGGAATCATTATTTTGCGCATAATAAGGAGGCATTTCCTTGCGTGCGGCCATGGGCCCAGATGTCGGCCTCTCCACGTACAGTCCACTTCAGATGCATGTCGGTCGTTGACCATGTTGACCAGGCTACGCCGAGAGCACCAGGGTGGTGGATGACGGCGAGGCCTAGGAAGGGAACGACACAGAGGCAGGGAAGACTCGGCAGTTGTTTCCCACGCGGAGGGGAGTACGACTGTACGAGGGTTTACTGGTTCGTCTGCCGTCGCCGGAGAATAACAGCAGGTGTGGGTGAGTAGAGGGATGGCTAGGCCAGCGATGGGAGTACGGTGGGGCGGTGAGGCTTGCGCGGCAGCACAGCTGGCCACGGGGAGGAGGGAGCAGGCAGTCCCGCCGGCACTTGTTTGAGCGGCTGGAGCAGGAAGAGCAGAGATTGAAGAAGCATGACGGCCATTGGATGGACATCTAACAGTCAGTGCTTGTGCGTCAACCTTATTTTAGGAAAGCCTCAAATCTGTGGAAAACTGCATACAACCCATCTGCCATTATTTCTAATAATTTACAACCCATTTGCTAATTCTTAATGTTTTTTTGGAGCCCATATTCTTTTTGTTAGCATTACAGCCCATATTGTGGCCACAGTTAAAAATTTATACGAAATTTTGCATATTTCGGTGCGGTCCGAACTGTTTTTAATCTCAAAATTTCGGCTCACATTCAAACTGATTTTAAAAATAAGTGTATATCAATATAAAATCCAAAAAATTCTCCACGCATAAAAATTAATGTAATTTAAAATCTTGAAATGAAAAAAAGATATTTGAAACTAATTGCCGGTTTGATGTGTTTTAAAAATGTACAACCCATTTCTCATTACTGATGGGCCATTTTCTCGGCCAGCCGAATGAAAGCTCTCCTCGTCTTGAAAGATTTGCAGCCCAACAGGCCTGACAAAGCGACTTACTTGACAAATCACAAAAAAACTGGGCTGTGGCCGTGGACCCAGCTGTCAGCCTCTCCACGTACAGTACTCTTCCGATGGAAGTCGTTCCTTGACCACGTTGACCACGCCGCGCGGAGAGCACCACGGCGGTGGACGACGGTGAGGCCTAGGAAGGGGACGACGCAGAGTCGGGGAAGACGCGGCAGTGGAAGCCCGTGCGGAGAGGAGTACGAGGGTTCACTAGTTCGGCTGCAGTGTGAGGCTGCCGTCGCCGTAGGGCCTGGCCAGTGGTGGGAATAGTAGGGTGTGGTGAGGCCTCCGCGGTAGCACAGCTGGCCACGGGAGGCAGGAGCATGTGGCACGATTGGCGCTGCTTTGGGCGGCTGGAGCAAGAAGACCAGAGGTTGAAGAAGCACTAAGGCCGTTGGATGGACATCGTATGGTCACTGGAGTTAGAATCGTTCATATTGACTAAGTTGACAAAGCCCTCCGTCCCTGTCAACTTAGTTGGCCCACAAGTCATCCTCCCACTATGGTGGGTCCCAGCTAGTAGGGGGTATTCATTTTTTTGTGCATGATAAGGAGGCACTTCCTTGCGTGCGAAGATATAGCTGGTGGGTCCGACATGTCAGCGGAGGGAACATTTTTTCGCAAAATACAGAGGCCCTTCCGGTGGGTCCCAGCTGTCAGGTGGAGGAATCATTATTTTGCGCGTACAGTCTGCGGCCGATGGATGTCGTTCGTTGACCACGTTGACTAGGCCGCGCCGAGAGCACCATGGCAGTGGACGAAAGCGAGGCCTAGGAAGGGAACAACACGGAGCCAGGGAAGACTCGACAATGGTTCCCCACGCGGTGGGGAGTACGAGGGTTTACTGGTCCGGCTGCCGTCGCCGGAAAATAATAGGAGGTGTGGGTGAGTAGATGAATGGCATGGCCGGCAATGAAGTAGGGTGGGGCGGTGCGGCCTGTGCGGCAGCACAGCCGGCCACGAGAGGCGGGAGCAGGCAGTCCCACCGGAGCTGGTTTGGGCGGCTAGAGCAAGAAGATCAGATATTGAAGAAGCAGCACGGCCGTTGGATTAACATCCAACGGTCACTGCTGCTAGAATCATTTGTGGACTAAGTTGACAAAGCCAAAGTACACGTCAACCTAGTAGACCCACAAGTTAGCCTCCAAATCTGTCCCAAACAGCATACAGCCCGAAATTTCTAGCCAGATTCAAATTAATTTTAAATCTAAATATACCTTAATTTAAATTCAATGAAATTTTACACACACAAAAACAATGAAATTTAAAATATCGAAATCCGAAAGAAAACAGTATTTTGGAACTAATTGCCTGTTTGGTGTATTTTTTCATTTTACAGCCCATTTATTATTACTTATAGCCCATTTCTTATTACTTATAGCCCATTTTCTGGGCAAAATGCATCCCTCCTCGTCTTGAAAGATTTCCAGCCTAGCAGGGTGTAGAAAAGCAAGTAGGCCTACGTTGGTTATTCTACAAAAAACAAAATAGCTGGCTAGCCATTTTCAAAAAGGAAAAAAACAAACTGGGCTGGTCATGTGCTAAAGATATGAAATAAAAGCGTGGGCTAGACGAGCCACGGGTCCTGCACAACCCAGTTTATACCCTTCTCCGTCCTGAAAAAACAAAATTACTGCGCGCGCTGCTGGGTCCCTACTGTCATCCTCACCATGTACAGTCATCTCCTTATTCCTCTCGGTTGTTGACCATGTTGACAACATCGGAGGGTGGCGCCGCAGCGAGCGAACCAAGGCGGAGGACAATGGTGAGGCCTCAGACGGGAACGAACAGGAGCTGGGGAAGATCACATCCAGCCGTGGGAGGCGGGAGCAGGCGGTCCCGTCGGCGCTGGTTTGGCTTTGGCCGCTCGAGGAACAAGAGACTGAAGAAACACGACAGACGTTGAATGTCAATCCAATGGTCAAGGTTGGCATAATCGTTTGTTTACTAAGCGGACACCAAGTAGCATACTTTTTTTTATATAGGAGGGAAACTGCGAGGAAAATGCGTTCGTCTACCGTCCTCCTCACAGGGAACGTTCACCACAAAAGTGACTAGCACCCTTGGTTTTCAACCGAGAGGTCTTGGGTTCGAGTCCCAAGAACTCTCAATTTTGTCCTCCTTCCTTCCTCGCAAAAAAGGAAAGAAAATCAAAGACTTGGGAAGGCATACAGAACTAGCTAGTGTACCAGTAAAGAGACATTGCCAAGTTTTAGAAAAAAGAAAGACGTGCTCCTGTAGCTGGTTCGAATCCAAACCTAGACTATGACTATGTATGGTGCTATGCTACTCTGCAAGTAATGAAACTGACATATCCAATGTCCGCTTCTCCTCTTCTCTACTTACTCTGCCTAGCATCAGAAGCTCTGGCCGCAACAACCATGTCCGCTGGCTGCTCGTCCACCTGCTCTTCAGCAGGCAACAACCAGATATGCGCCAAGTCCCCACCCGTACCATCGCCTCTGGGTCTCATCACACCCCCGCCGGCACGCGCACTGTAGCCGATTGCTCATCGCAACCTGCTGCCGTTGGTGTGGTGCCACTGCTGCAAATCACGCAGAGTCATCCATTGCGTCTCAACCACAATCCGCAACCCTGGCCAAGTCTTCTACAAATGCCCGAATCATGGGGTAATAATATGTTTAAATGTTGTTCTGCTGCTTTCAGTTGCTGATTTTTTTAATAGTTTGGTTGATGATCTTCCAATTTGATTTGTGCAGAAAAGGGAAGATTCATGTGATTTGTATTTCTCGGAAGTTGCTGATGTGGGGGAATGCAACTACGCTGATTATTTGGTTAGCCGAGGAATCCCAATACCAGAAGGTTGGGGTGTTGGACAAGTAACTGAAGGAACGGCAGAAGAGGAAGATGCAGAGCAGAAGGTGAAAGATGCAGTTCCTCTGATCATGGCCAAGCAACAGCTGCTGAACGGCCTTGACAACAATGAGGAGATGAAAGAGCTTGTGAAGATAATGGACAAAATCGATGTGTCCTGTAGGATGATTGTCTCTTTATTTGCAGTGTATGTAGCACTCATGATGTATTCAGTGGCTACGACATGAGCACTTTGCTGAAACTAGTAATGAATGAAACCTGTGTAGCAGGCTTGGCGTAGTGTTGTGAACATCTAATGATTTCTATTGACAGAAATCAGGGGTATCCCCTTTTGCTCATATAAATAAATAAATAGCAGAGGCCCTGTCGGGTCAGCTTTGTTCTCATTCGAAGACGTCGAGCAAATTGCAGTCCAAGAGCAAACTATGTCATCAAATTCAAGTTTCACAGCCAAATATGAGTACAACTAAACAACAATGTCATCATGTTTTAGTTGTCATACAATCACCAAACACAAATCAGTATACATAACAAGTGATGTTCTCACAGCAAAATACTAAACAACATGTTCATCAGGTTTTAGTTGTCATAGCAAACACAATTTCACATAGTAGATAAAAAAACGTCTTCTGACAGGAAAATACGACAAAAGCAATGTAATCATCATCCGCAGTAGCAGCGTCAACATCTTCGCCATGTGTATCAGTCTGAATCGTAATTCCCCATGGTGTCATCTTCTTCTTCATCCTCAACGTCCTCGAACATTGGCTTCTTCTTGATCAACTCTTGTATGTCCACAGCACGACAGGCAATCTTTTCGCCGGCGTCATTGACGTGATGGTTCTCAAAGATATTAGGAACATCTATGTTATCTTGTACATCAGGAGCAGTGTAAGCATCATCTTGTTGTGCAACTTCATTAAACGAATTCCTCTGCTCAAACCTTTGCAATACTCTCCAGTCATCGCTACGTGCAAATGTGTCTTCCAAGAAAAATATCTGTGTTGCTTGATTTGCCAAAATAAAAGGCTCGTTGGTCTGGTACGCCGCCTTGACAATGATGGATTTGAAATAATCATCAGCTCTGGGTTTTGCGATCCTGGAAAACAGGTTATACTAACGACAACACAACAGAACCACACATCGATGATCCTCGAAACTGGAGATATACTGCAACTAAACAATGTCTGTTATGTTAGCATACATTTCAGTTGTCTCTTTGTCATACGTATCCGTGCTCATGATGGCACTGTTTTGTGTCTTCCTGTCTTCGTCTTGTGCAAGGGTGTTGTAGCACACATCTCCAACAACGCAAGATTCATAATGTCTTACCCGAGTATCAAGACCCATTGCTAGTGAGTAAAGGGCATCATCAACTACATGCCCATCCTCCCGCATCTTCTTAACCTATGATTAGAAAATAGACAAGCTTATCATCTTATGTACTCAATATATTAAAAAAACTGACAATGCACTTCAAAAGCTTACATGGTTCTTGAACCATTTCGCAAATCCTGCCATAAATAGTTTGTCAATGTTTCTTGGATTTTGTGGCAGTAACTCCTCTTTGTAGATGCTGCACAACATAGTGATCGCATCAAAGAACTAAATATATAAGAATGTGCTGCAAGTTTAGTAGATTATGATGTATAAGCTGCAGTACTGCACTTACTTGATATAAGGTAGTATCTCAGGACAGTTATTCAACACATACCAAACCATTTTGTCCAAATCTTTAGGTTTGTCCTCTTGTCGACTCTTCCCTATAACTCGAATAGAATAATCGAAAACATTGAGCCCGGGATTGTCTTCACCCACCTCTTTGCTAAGCTGATCAGCTATTTCAATGTATTTTGAGCAGAATGTCAACGCTTCTATAGCAATGTAGGCCTCTGCAATGGAACCCTCAGGTCTAGCTATGTTCCTAACATAGCCCTTGAAAGTGCCTAGCCGCCTTTCAATAGGGTACATCCATCCATACTGTACTGGACCTCTAAGTAGTGCCTCATCAGGTAGATGAACAGCCAAATGCACCATCACATCAAAGAAGGCTGGAGGATATATCTTCTCAAGGTTGCATAGGATAGTTGGTATCTTGTCTCTAAGACGCTCCAAAGCATCTATCCTGATATTCCTACTGCAGAGTTCCCTGAAGAATTGTCCCAACTCTGCAACTGCTCTGTATAAGTCAGGGCGGCCCAATCCTCTAAGAATAACAGGTAAAACCCTTTGAAGTAGGACGTGGCAGTCATGAGTTTTCAACCCTTGTATCTTGTTTCCATCTGCACTGACTCTCCTTTCAGGGTTGGAAGCAAATCCATGTGGGAATCTCACACGTGACAGGACCTCGCAGAATTCTTTTCTTTTTACCTTGTCCAAGACGTACACAGCTGGTGCCATATCCCGTGGTTTACCTTCATCTTGCACCTGCAAATCCTTTCTGATACCCAGGTGTGTCAAATCAATCCTAGATTTTAAGGTATCTTTCGTCTTGCCTTCAATATTAAGAAGTGTGCCGATAATGTTGTCACATATATTTTTCTTGATGTGCATCACATCAAGATTATGCCGCAGATCCAAATCTTTCCAATACTGTAAGTCCCACAAAATGGACCTGCGGGTAAACAATAATCTCTCTTCTACCCTGCCACGCTTCCTTTTCTCGCTACCATTACCAGGATGGTTTCCTGGTGTAATATGCATGACCTTCTCTAATTCCACTTGCAACTCATCGGTGGTGAGCCTCTTTGGCGCATCACGGTTTTCATGCTTTGCATTGAACACATGTCTTTGGTATTTTCTAGGATGCGGCTTGTCCTTGGCAAGGAAACAACGGTGTCCAATGTAACAGATCTTGCTAAGTATTGCGTATGACAGCGGATTCCTATCACAGCGAACACATGCATTGTAACCATGTGTCGTTCGCCCTGACATAGTGCCCAAAGCTAGATAATGGATGCACCAAATTATAACAGCACACAGAAAGAAATCAGCTGGTGGGCTGCTATATAGCTCTCGAGTGTGAACACCCTTCCATAGCTGTTGAAGTTCCTCCACAAGAGGCTCCATGAACAAATCAAAATCCTTTCCAGGAATTTTTGGACCTGGGATGAGCAAGGCCATCATGTAGTTTGATTCTTTGGTGCAGACATTTGGAGGCATGTTGTAAGGGATGATAAGCACTGGCCACATGCTATATGTGGCTCTCTGGTGGCCAAATGGGTTAAATCCATCTGAAGCTAAGCCAAGTCTAATGTTTCTCGGGTCAACAACAAACTCTTTGTGTTTATCATTGAAGCTTTTCCACTCACTACCATGAGATGGATGGCTCATTACATTCTGATCTCTGTACTCCTGGTTCCTAGAATGCCACAATACATCCGCTCTTGTTTCAGCATCATGAAACAACCTCTGCAATCTTGGTGTAATTGGAAAATGTCTCAGAACATTATGAGGAATCCTCTTCACAGCATCGCCATCTTTCCATCTTGATGATTTGCATTTCGGGCATTCACTTAAGTTGGCATAATCCTTCCAGAACAGAACACAATTATTCCTACAAACATGGATCATATCATATCCAATTCCAACTGCACGAAGGAAATTCTTCATTTTACTGTAGGTGTGTGGCAGCTCAGATGCATCTGGGAAAGATTTGCGGAGAGCAGTCAATATCGCATCGAATGATTTGTTGGTCATCCGATCACATGTCTTCACTTGAAGAAAGGTGACCATAGCTGAGAATACTGACTGCTTATTTCCTGGGGTGACATCAACGTTGCATTGTTCCAACCTGTGGGCCCACCATTTTTCTTCTGCAGGTGAAAGTTCACGGAATGCATGAGCATTTCGTAGCATTGTTTCAATGTTGGTCAAACTCACTGGCTCCGCCACCACCACCTCCTCTACCTCTTCCACCTGAGCATCAGGCATATCAAGATGGTGATCTGCTGCTTCCACGTAGTCAATAACATTGATGTTCACAGCTTCACCATGATGAACCCACCTAGTACATGTGACCGACATCCCATACAAGTGTAGATGATTTTGCACAGTTGACTGGGGTCTTGTAACTGAATTCATACAACTGCTACACGGGCGGAGCACATCTGATTTCGGACCACCGTACTCAGCTCTGATAAAGTTCATGAAGTTTTCAACCCCCTCGACATATGCATCGGAGAATCTTCGAGCAAAAGTTATCCAAGTCCTGTCCATCTGTTAGACATACAAATTAGTTCTTCTACTAGATATTACAGGAAAAACATATATGCTTTTTTATGAAGTCCAGAAAAAATACCTAGGTCGATGTCTAAAGCTATGGCAAGATATTTGGACGAGCATATCTAAGTAACAAAATATATGTAAAGCTAATTCAGCAAACATATTTGAGTGCCAAATTATGGAAGGCTGTTTCAGCAGTCAATGAGGCCGAGCACACAGCCATCGAACTATCGAAGGCCATCGAAGCAACAAAGATCGAGTATAAAACGGTGTAGAGCTATTTCAGCTAACAGATTGGCTACTAGACCATGGAAATCTAGGTCACAATAAATATATGGCAGGATATTTTAGCAACTAATCGGCCTTGGCATGCCATCTCAGCTAAGCAGATTGAGTGCAGAACAGGGCAAGGAAGCTTCTTAAGCAGAGCATATCGACAGTAAACTACTTCGGCAAACAGTGAGATTAACAACGTCTATCAGCTAGCATTCAGCGCTACACTGACATGAACGGGGCCTCAGTCTAGAATGTGCGTATCGTGGGAGAAGCTGACCGCCCTGCGTCTCCACACGAACGTCGCCAGCAGTGGCAGCGCTGACCGCCGTGCGCCTCCACAAGAACGTAGCCAGAGGTGGCGGCACGGCTAGAGGACGACGGTCTACGAGAGCGTACTATGGGAGCGAGAGGATCGCCGAACCGTGGCGCCGACGTATCGGCACGAGGGGGGGGGCGGCTTGGGGGGAGAAAATGGGGGGGAGGGGAATGGGGGGGGGGGGGGTTTGGGGAATATTATTGGCTAGTTGGCCGAAGGGCGGTTGAATCAGATTTGGGGGGAATTTTTGGGTGGGGGAGGATTTTCGCGCGGTGGGCGGGGGGAGTTTGGCGCATGGTCGGTTTCTCCAAGTGCAGTCCCACCTGTCAGTGAAGAGGCAAGCCGAAGCGTGTTCCGTTTGCGTGAGCCATGTGCAGGACCGAACATGTGTGGGGTGCAACGCGACCGCGACAGGAGTGCTGTGAGTGTACCGCCTTTTTTCCTTTTAAACTAGGTGCTTCGCCCCCTCAAAAAAAATTTGTTGCTTCGCGCGATCCATCGATACTACTACTAGTAATCCGGTAATCCCGACTAAAACGGCGCGGCCGGGTCTTTTCCCGCAAGATATGCTGGGAGGTTGGCTTAGTTGGGTTTTTTAAGACGAGTAATGCCACACCTACGTAACCCCAGTTACGTAATTAACGTAATGTGAAACGTGTGAGTTGTTGATTGTAGATTGGGGGGAGGGAGGGGCCGACCACCATGAAAATTAGGGGAAGAGAGAGAGAGACAATTTACGTTAACCCTTTCGTAGGTTCCCGTAGATGTAGAAAGATGTGAAATGCGTGAATGTGTAGTGGACGTACTATTGGAGTGCCTAAGATAATTTGTGTATGTATAGACCCTATGTGTTTATTTTACTTCGCATGTTAGATTTGTCTCGGTTCAATAAAAAGCAGAGTTGGAGATGATGGTGTGCCTGTCATCCTGCAATATAGGCCGTCGGATCTATATCTAACGGATAGGAAGGAAACTATGACAATTTACCCGCACTCCTCTCCACATTTGCAGATAAGGCTTTCCCTCGTTCATCCTTTTCTCCCACAAGATCTTGATCTTCCGTGCAATGCACGGGCATCTTGCTTGTACTCCTACAATATGTATATTATTGTGAAAGTTCATATACACCGGCCGAGATTAATGCAAACACGACAGATTTTCATTACATTTCGAACTTTTATAGGACAAAAAAAGAAACCCGACCCTAAACCTATTCTATGGCGGCGACCGACCTCCTCCATCTGCGATCTCTATCTACGGGGGCGGGGTTCAAAACCCGTGAAGTGAAGGTGCGGTCTCCGGCGAGGAAGAGTAGAACACGGGATACGGACCGGCCAGTTGGCACACCATGCCCTGCCGCCTCCCATGCCCTACTCATCCTTGGAGGAGTCCCCGACCTCAGCGGTGCCAGACGTTGGACGGCGGCAAGTAGGACGCGTGGCTGACGGTGCTCCCGTCGTCGGCCGCCAGCGTGGCCACCGCTTGTGTGGTCGTGTCCGCGTCCGGCTACGCTGCTATTGCGTCGTGAGGGCGGCGACCTCGAGCTTCATCCCCAAAAACAAGCTCTCCCACAGAGCGTTCGCACTTGCAGTCATGGCGGATGTGGTGCCAGGTAGGAGGACGATGCGCTATAGTGTGGAGGTTAGCTGGGCGTTGCCGCTTTAAGTAGCGCATTCCGGTGAGGCCAAGCGTCCGGGTGCGTCATTAAGTCGCCGGAGATGATTCCTCGGGCACCGAGCCTCTTAACGACGACATACGAACGGACGACATGAATGCGGGCAGCTGGCGCCGGCTGGGAACGCACTACGCGACGACGCGAGGGACGAGGGTTTTGGTGTGCCAGGGTAGTCAGCTGCGATCGTGGCAACGTTGGAGATGCCCTTTGCTCACATGCGATCCCCGCATGTCATTGAAAAAGCAAGACGACCCAGCATGGTCTCAGGTCTAGAGGATGCAGTTGGCCGCGCTACACCACTCCGCGGACGCGTCGCGGCGCCCCGTGCATCCTCGACGAGCCGGGTGTTGGGGTGTGTTCGGATTGTGGCCAAAGTGCACCTTACCAAAATTTTGGTCATGACCCAAAGATTGGTCTTTGTTTGTATGGTTGCCACTTTTTTGGCATGCCAATGAACTCTAGCCAACTCTAGTTCATTTTTCTTGCCAATGTCGGCCAAATCATGGGCAACCAATACCTCAACCAAAATTTTGGTCATGACCCAAAGATTGGTCTTTGTTTGGATGGTTGCCATTTCTTTGGCATGCCAATGAACTCTAGCCAACTCTAGTTCATTTTTCTTGCCAATGTCAGCCAAATCATGGGCAACCAATACCTCAACCAAAATTTTGGCTACCAATGCTTTGATGGGGCAACCTTGGGCACAAACAAAACATACCGTTGGTCGTGCCACAGCACTAACGCCACCCCTGGCACACTAAAACCGACCGTGTCTAGCGACGATATGAGCGTGTCGCTCACCGCGGTCGCCGTGTCCAGAGGCGGTGCTGGAGCTGTGCCCCGTTGTTGGCCCCAACGACCCACATGGACGGTAGTCGGTGGCGAGGAGGTCGTGGGCCAGCTCCTCCATTGGACTAGTCTGCGCTACGTCGTCCCGACGGGTGTGCACCACATGTCGGTTTCCCTGTTTTCCTGGCCGTATTCGAGCGTCAGTGCTCCGCATTGCGCATTAGGCCTTTCACTATGTAGGCCAAGCGAGACAACTTATTGTTTATTTGAGCAATTCAAGTATAATCATGTGGCGTTTGCTTATTTCTTATTCCTCTCCAACCCTCTTCTCCATCGATCAGGTCGCCCTCCAGTCGAGTCCATCCTCCCGCATGCCTCATTTGAACATTCCACCGAAGTTTCATTCGCATGTACCCACCCTAGTCCTCCTTCAATAGATCTCCGAACCCCGAGATGAAATCGAGAGGGAACGAGTGGGGGCACGTGATACCTAAGGCGGATTCAAAATTTTGAACCGGTGATCATAGCATCCGCAAATCATATATAAAGGGTATTCAATGTTCGTTTCGTTTTTGAATGTACAATATACTCCCTCCTATCCTTTCTAGTTTACATATAAGTTTTATGTGTAGTCAAAGTATCTCTACTTTGATAAAAAAGGTATCAACATTCAACAACGCCAATCAATGTTGTTAGATTCGTACGTACTCCTAGATTTGTACTCGAGATGGTCTCCAATTTGACTATTGACAAGATTAATAGTACATGAGATGTATAATGTGAAAATTATATCATTGGAAACTCCTCTCACATACGAATTTGACCGTATGCTTCGTGTAAGTTGCATGTCATATATTATTACTCTAACATTTGGTCAAAGTTAGCCTCAAAAAACGCATTAGACCCTGTATGCTTTGTGTAAGTTGCATGTCATATATTATTACTCTAACATTTGTGTAAGTTGCATGTCATATATTATTACTCTAACATTTGTGTAAGTTGCATGTCATATATTATTACTCTAATGTTTGGTCAAAGTAGTATAGTGGAAGTGGATCCTCTGACGTAGGTATACCTGCCTTACCCTCCCTTTCGGCCACTTACTGGCGGACCCCATGCTTGCTAGGCCCCGCATGTCAGTTACTCAATGGGTTCGGCCACGTCAGGGGATCCTCATCCGTAGTATACTCCCTCTGTTTTTATTTACTCCGCATAAAACGGAGGGAGTGGTGGTATAATAAATGACGCGGGCGGGGGAGGGGGAGGGACGTCGGTTTGCTCTCAACTTTGGTCCCACAAGCGAGCGAAAACGCAAGACGAAGCGCCTTCCATTCGGTGAGTGACGTGGAGGGTCCAGCATGCCGGGCTGCAATGCGAACGCGACAAGAGCGGTGTACAGTCAAAACCGATTGACCGGTCGTCACCAGAACCACTATTCACACCAGAACCTTCGCTGCTCGGCCTACGCCAGCCACTTCCCTAAAACCACACCAAATCTCTAGCCCATTCCCCCACCTTTCGATCCCCTAGCCGCATCAAGCGTCCCCTAGTTCGCTGGAAAGCCATGGTGCGCCGCAAGATCACTTACTACAAGATGCTGACGCTGGAGCACCGCGTAGAAATCGCAGCGGCGGTCGGCGCCACAGACCTCCTTTCCCAAGGTTGCTTTCCGGCGGGCCAATCCCCGAGTTCTCTGGAGCCAAGCTACGAGGAGGAGGAAGCCGATCCAATGTTCATGGCGGAGGTCGCGGCGCAGAAGGCCCCCAATGGGTATGAGACGATGGACGTTGACTTCGTGCTGGCGTCCGAGTCCCCCATGGTGCAGGCGGACCAGCGGTTCAACATGGCGATACTCAAGGAGGACCAGGAGGCAGAGGCTCAACTCGACGCGGAGCGCGCGCATGCCGCTGCCATCGAGGCTCTCCTGCAGGCGGAACTGGATGTCGTGGATGTGACCCGGGCGGCGGAGGCTCAACTTGAGGCGGAGCACGCGGATGCCGCTGCCATCGAGGCCCTCCTGCAGGCGGAACCGGACATCCTGGACTAGAACCGAGTGGCACAGGCTCGACTCGACGCAGAGCGCGCGGATGCCGCTCTCATCGACGCCCTCCTGCAGGCAGAACCGGCCTTCTTGGACTTCAAGCGGGCGGTGGAGGCTCGACTCGACGCGGAGCGCGCGGATGCCGCTGCCATCAAGGCCCTCCTGCAGGCGGAACCGGACATCCTCGACTTGAACCGGGCTGTGCTCTCGTCCATGAAGAGCGCCCGCATGCTCCACTTGAACGAGTAGCTGGAGGCCGAAGACAACCACGGTGTGGAGACACACGTCGACAGCGATGGCTGGTTCGCGCCGGCAGCCAAAGACGACGAGGTCGTCTCTTTCCGCAAGCAGTGCTAGTTTTTCTTTATGTTGTTGTTTTTATGGATCTTTTGCTATGTAAAAACATATATTTGTTATGCAAGTCATCTAACTTGGGTTAGTCTACCATTTCAGGCGGTTGGATGAATATCCTACGTCTCCTAACCCTTCTTTCCTTCTTCCTCACCTCTTCTTTTCCCCAACAGACCACCGCACGGGCCGTACGGATACTCCCCAACATGCGGTTGGATAAACATACTCTATGAACGAAAATTATGTGTCAGCAATAGGATGGCTGAGTTTGGTTTGTTCACATGCGACAACACGTGTCAGTGAGGGTGCGTTCCCTTGGTTGGGTTTGCGGCGTGCAGGAGCGACTGTGTGAGGGTGCGGTGCGACCGCGGCGTGCAGGAGCGACCGTGTGAGGGTGCGGTGCGACCGTGACAGCCGTGCGCAAGTGTACCTCCTTCTCATTTTGAAAACTTTAGGCAAGCTTGGCAAAAATGTGTGGCGAAGTATGGCAATGCAAGGCCTAGACCCAAACAGGATAAGTACGTACGTACTAGGAGTAATAGTGTTAAAAAAGAAAGACGGGGTTTTCCTTCGCGGGATTTAATCGATACAAATCCTCATTTCACGTGTCAATTAATGCGTATTTTTTTCTCCAAAGACCAAAGAGCTAATCAGCTCACTCCTCGTCGCTTGATTAATGCAGCGCCATGCAAACCAACCTTCTCACTTCCGCATGCATGCAGGGGATATTAACGTCCTTGGTTGCTAACCCCATCAATTTTGCCACGATTAGTGTTAGTGGCCCTTTGCAAATTATAATTTTGATATACTGGCCTTGTGTACAAAAAATGGAGGTAGTAACTATATTTGAATTCCTTCCCCATTGCGGTAACGTCGACGATATCTTTTTTTTGGTGGTTTGGCAAAGTGCGTTCGACGGAGAACACCATTGAGGGAGACCATGGTAAGTCGTTCGCAAGTGCCGCCTGCAAGCCGAGACAACCACCTGCAAGCCGAGACAACATTATTTGCATCCAGAAAGTCCTTTACTAGTACTACTAGGAGTACTAGTGCGGTGAGATGGTTTCTCGAAGAAGACGATGGAGAAGAGAAGTCAGCGAAGAGTGAAATGATGGTTGCTTCGTCTGTGCTTTTGTGATTTGATGCCTCATTGCTTTGTGATTTGTGATAGAAGGGACAGGGGAGTAGACTCTGTGCTCTATACTGTACTACATGCGTCCAAGCATGGGAGAAAGAGGAGAGACGTTGCATTTTTCTATTCCTTCAATCAATCAACCAGGGAGCTTCGGTTCCATCTTTTTGGCTTTGGCAACACCGTCCACAATGGTTCCAACGATGCCAAAAGCTATTTTCACATTTGGCTACACATTGTGGATGCCCTTAACCGTACCACTTGGTTTTGCTCCTGTGTGCTATCTATACAAATCTGATGTGATGTGGGACTATTTGATTGTATTAAAGGAGAGGATTAGGCCCACCGCACCTGAAAATCAGGGGGGCATATATAGATTAGATGGAAAGTATACGCAGCAGCTACGTAGCCCTTTGTAAGTCTAGGATTAGGCTTCTTATTTTCAGAGGACGTTGTCCTGGCGGTTTTCTAACATGCGGTCCCACGTGTCAATGCTTTACCAAGCCGATCCGCGTCCCACATGAGGCAGAACAATGGCAGAAGCAACACGTGTTAAGTTGAAGAAGATGAGGGAGAAGCGGATTCAGCAACGAGTGAAATGATGGATGCTTTGTCCCTCCAACTTAACGGCGGGAAAGGTGCAGCTTTGTGATTTGACGCCTCATTGCTCATTACTACGCCGGCGCCATGACTGGGGTGCTTCACCCCGGCTGCACTCACTGTATTCCGGTATGGCATGTGGACCCGGTAGCTTGATGTCCCACATGTCGGCGAAAGGGACTAGAAGATTTATGAAAGAGAGCGCTCCACTCTTACGACGGAGGAGTAGACGACACGACGACCAAGTGAACTGTCACTTGTACTGTATAGTACTATAGTTTTTCTGTTTCGCACGATCCATCGATACAAACCCGATTAAATAGGAAAGGGAGGATTTTTCCCGCGCGGTAGATGATACTGGCCATACATTTCAAAGGCAATTTTAATGTATGCAAACTGAATAATTATAAGTAACAATATGATATCTAGTAAAACTAAAAACACATATGATATATTGTGTTAGAGTGTAGTAGTAGTGCTTTATTGCATAGTTGTTAGATGTAACATGCGAGAACGTGTAGAGATGTAGTTTTGGAGGGCCTACAGATATAAAAGCGTAATACGGTCACCGAACTTCAGAATAAGCTGATTATGGTCACTATATACGTTTTGCAGTGATTATACGGTCACTTTCTCACAGTTCAGCATCGGATTGCACTCTGTTGACTGGCCAAATAGTCTGCGTGGCGCCATGTTGACTAGTTAAATTGACCACATTCCTTGTGGGTCCCATCTGTTAGTTTGCATAGGCAAAAGGTCAAATAAACACAAATTTACATAGGCGCGACAAGGCTCCAACCCGTGCGCGGGAATCACCTGGTTGTGTATGTGTCTGTCAGGGCCTGATGTGTGCGCATGCACGTGTAGGTTGAGCACTTGAGCGTGAGAGTGTGTGTTGGTCGTGTGGTGTACTGGTGTGTGCATGCATGCGTGCGTGTGTGTGTGAGTGTTGCATGCGTGCGTGGCTACGTGTGTATGTGTGAGTGTTGCGTGCGTGCGTGGGTGCATGTGTTTGTGTGAGTGTTGCGTGGATCTAGTTCATGTGCATGTGTGCATGTGTGTATAATCACCACACCAGCTCCTGTGTGTTAAAACAGATGGCTCAGCATACCAATACAAGGCCACCTTGTCCGCTGTGCCTGCGGTCATGACTTCGAACCACCGTCAAAATATTTTTTTTGTCGTTTGTTTTCATTCTTACTAGCAAGATGCCCGTGCGTTGCAGGTAACATCAAGATGCATTTGTATGACTTGTTTATCTTGTGAGAGAAAAGGATGAACTAGGGAAGGCCTTATTTGCAAATGTGGAGAGGTGTGTGGGTACCTTTCTGCAAAATTGCCATAGTTTCTTTCCTATCCGTCAGATATAAATCGGACGGCCTATATTGTAGGATGGCAGGCACACCATCATCACCAACTCTGTTTTTTATAAGAGTGTATTTTATGTATTTTATAAGAGTGTAGATGTAGAGTAGATACAAGTTGACAGGTGGGCACAATGGTAGTGAGATAATGTGATGCAACACTAGAGGTGCACGTGGAGCGTTTAACTGGTCAACTAGTCATGTCATGAGGAAATACAGAGTTGTACGGTGAGCCCGTGACTGTATAATAACCACTAAACGTAAATGGTGACCGTAATGAGTGGATTCTGAAGTCCAATGTACGTATCATGCTTTCGCTTCAAATACAATGATCGTCATTGCATATATCGCGAGAGAAAGATGAAACATGCGTGAATTTTCTGGGGGCTTACTTTTAGAGGACCTGGAGATAGTTTTGTGTGCATACGTGAAAGGGGCGTACATGGGGGTATGCGATGGAGAGAGAGATGCTCTTCGTTTCTCTTTATTATGACTAACTTTGTATATAGTATAAAAATATACAAATTAACAGTGCGGAATAAATATCATTGTGGGCACCATGCAATGCAAATTAGCGTTCGTACTCCTCCATATAACTTTGTAATGTTGTATATATGTAGAAACTCTAAAATAATTTTTTGGCCACACTTTATTCAAAAGGAATGTTGTATGCGAAATAAACGTGAAGAGAGGGCTTTTTAGATCAATGGGGTACGTGATGTAACATGTGTGAATGTATAGTTGATGCATTTGGTGGGGCCTAGAGAGGTATGTGTGTATTACGTATTCGAGAGAGGCATGGATAGAGGGGCCGGCAGGGGGGGCGTGGGAGAGATAGAACGAGAAATGAGAGTGGTCTAGAGAGAGAGAGATACGAATATGACGTAAGAGATTCCATTCCCTTGAGTGTGTATATGCAAGGGGGGAGGGAATAGAGGCACCATGAGAAATTTTCTGTGTGTGTGGTGTTTGTGTTGGTATGTGTGGGTGTGAGAAGATAATGAGACGTGGGGGCAGAGGGTGTGTCACCGCGTGAGGTCCGGTGGGTCGAGGTGAGGCCCTTCGTTCGGTTCCGTCCTGCGCCACATTGGTCGGCCCGTGACGCATTTAGGAAGACCCATGGATGACTAGTCATACAAGATGAAGATAGCAGAATTGTGAAGGACTCCGTGTCCACTGACAAAGCCGGCTAGGATTTGTAACCCTAGGCTCTCGAACTAAGGTAACCCCTTTATCACTGATATTACTATTCATCCAACCTAACTTTAAGGGGCATCCTACAGAATGCTCTGCTAGAATCATACTCGTCGATTAGGAAGAGAGGTGTGAGACAATGCGTGAGAGATAGGCATAAAGATAATGTGCGTACATGAGACACGTAGGCAGGTCCATGTATATAGAAAGGGTCGATGAGGATTGTGCGTGTGTATGTTTGCGAGAGGAAGAGTCCTTGTGATAAAGGTTAGTGAAAACAGTTGTAAATGGTTACGAGAGGGAGGGAGGGTTATATCTAGAGCATGTGTGCGAGAAAGACACCTCGGGGGAGAGTGTGTGAGCATGTGTGAGAGACCACCGATGGAGAGTGAAACTACACGTAAAAGATTGCTCTACACATTGATTAAAGATATAAATTGTATCCAAATATTAGGATGGGTTCATGATATTTGCAATTCGCGTAAGGAGCGGTCATTGATCCATCAGACATCTAGATTCTATCGAATTTGAGCATGTCTATGTTATTATTCAACACAATTGATCCACATAGTTAGTATTTTGAACTCTAGACAATGCATCACTTTAGCAATCGAATATAAACGTGAGTATAGTTCATGTTGTGTGTGTAAAGCACATTATACATACGAAAGTTACATGATGTACATTATAAATAGCTACCTATGAACTAGCATACATTTGAATTCAACTTAAGGTGGTTTAAAAAAATCGAATTCAACATGAAGTCCATTCAATTATTTGAATTTGATATCATGGCATTTGTAAACCATACCTAAATTATGGGGGCACCAATCTTTGCTTTGATTTTGTACATAATAGCATATGTAGTCGTGTACAAAATAGGTTCAAATTTAGCTCCTCCATTCCAAAATAATCGTAGTCATACGATTTTCAAGTGTCAAAATTTCAAAAAGAAGCGGATAATTTAACGAGGTTTTGAAACATACAAGGTCAAATATAACATTGTCTATTTAGGTCAATCCTCATAGTTCAAGAGTACTCTGAACGGCAATGCTTGTGTTTCAAAATTTCGAACGAAGTGCCAAAAGAGCCTCAACTCGCCCGAAACCGCGTGAGACCAATATTTGGTAGTACAAGGAAATTAATTTTCTAATAACTCCGACCCGTGAAACCTACCGGCCCGACATCCAAAGGTCTAAACCGGGGTAGGTTTGTAGCTTCATCTAGACGCCACACAACCGCATCCGAAAAACATTCATACACAATGGCCGCCTAAGCACACATGCGCGCGGCCGAAATCGCGCCCGCCCACTATTTGGGACACCTAGGATTACCATCCTACCCCCGACCCGCAGTAGGTCCGAAATTTAAGAGGGGGGCAAAGTTTGTACTTTCCCCAAATTTCAAACAAGCGCGTCCCATCTTCTGTTCAAAAAAGCCAAAAACAAGCGCATCCCAGACCGAAACATGGTTCCCCCACCCTTCTGATAACCCATTCGTACTCCGTGGGCGCCAAAACTACCTCTCCACCAGCCGCGAAACCCCGGCGTCCTCCGTCCGCCACCCCATCCCACCCATCAACCGCCGCCCTCCTCCATCACGCCGGAGCCGATACCCCGACATCGTCGTCCACCGCAACCTCAACCACAACGCCCTCCACAGCTACTAGTTGAAGCCGAGGCCGAGCCGTCCGTACCCGAGCCAGTTCAACCACGCCGTCCTGCGCCTCACCCCTGCCGCTCCAACTTCGCCACCCTCCACAGCACCGGAGCTATTCCTGCTACGCCGTCCTTCGCCGCCTCAGATCTGCTTCCCCTCCGCCGACATACGGCCACGACAACACAGTCAACAATTTGGCCATGGGTTCATCCAAGCCTGCACCCTCTAGAACATCGATTTCCTGGTAATAAGAAGAAGGTCGGCGCGACATCTGGAGGTGACCACACCGGCAACCGAAAAAGGTACTCCTCTTCCCTTATTCGTGCAAATCTTATGTCTTTGCTTGCATGGTATTCATCCCACAGAAGACACTAGTTGACCGCTTCTTCTTGATACTAGATGTTCCTAGTAACTCGCGATGCACAAGGTTTCTCCTCATATACTATTTCACCTTAGCTAGAGGTCCGTCGCCCCCCCTGAATTTCAATTTCTGGCCAGTTGATTCCCAATTAACGGAAGCATTCCCCGGCGTAACAGGCGCTAGTATGCCTATTACAACGGGGAAGCAGCGCCTTGGTGTTTATCTTAGGGGCGTGTGTGGCCTAGAGCTACTGGCGCCCGATCTGGAGGTCGGCCGGGATTAAAGGGATGGTCTGGGGGCGCTGCCAAGCACGGCGGTGGTGTGAGGTCGATGGGAGGGCGGGGCGGCGGAGGCAGGGGTCTGGGCCGGTGGTCGCTGGCGGTTCGAGAAAGATCGTCAACAATGACTAGCGGGAGGTAGATGAAGGCCATCTGCCCGTTCCTTATAGATCGGACGGTTCATTAAAAAAATCGACCGGCCTATTTATTTTCAGTCGACTATTATCTTAGATATGACTACATGTGGTGGTGTGCTGGAGGAGTACCTGCATTTCCTGTGCTAATATATTACAAAATCATACGGAGTAGAATCTAATTTTGTTTGCCATGCAATGTTGTAGAGCTATCATATGTCTCCTGTCATTTATTTTTCAGCCACCTGCTATCTGCTACTTTTACAGTGCACTAGTTCTGCACACACTTCACCCTTACTCTCACTATTGTGTTTTTATGCAAGGGTATTTCAGACTCTACTGCCATGAGAGAAGCCAAAAAGAAAAGAGAGCAGTCGCTCCAGCTTCGTATGCGGGTAGGCAAGACACGTTATATCGCTATAAAGGGTGCAGTACCAGCAGATGGAGACGGTAAACGTAGCTCTAGAGTTGATGACCTCGCTCGCAATGAACCACTATCCCAGGTGCTTGCTTTAACTTCGCGGTGTCATATGTGGTTGCATGTTCCATATGGTGTCTAGCTTGTATTCGAAAGGCCGAAGTCGGTAAGATAAGGAAAGATATTTTTTTACATGAACCACCATCCCGTGAGCACCAGAAGATAAATATCTAGTCAGGGCACTGGCCGAGCCAATGACAAGCCCAACAAAGATAGGTATCACCTGGAAGCCAACTAAAAAGCTACGATGGTGGCGAAGCAGCCCGCCTCTCACCAAGCTCTCAGGTCCTAGATGATCATCCTCACCACTCCAGCCAGATGTCTAGCTTGTATTGCTTCCAATTTGGTTAAATTGCATCTGCTTAGCTTACACATTATACCTTTGAATATGACATGTCTTTCTGTTTTTGGTACATACTAGTACATCTGTGTATTAACCATGTTCTTACATCAAACTAATGTTCTTGTGTATCCCTCATCAATCACTTATGACGACGCAGGCAAGTGACACTACAAAAAAATACACTTCCGTGATCATATGTGTTTGTCACAGCAGGTCGCGTTTTTTGTCATGCATGTACATCCATGAGAAATTTATGACAGAATCAAGATAGTCATACCTGTGCTGTCGTAGAAGTGTTCCATGACATTACCAAAATTATCATCATGGCAGTGTCCACTTCCATGACGATAAATCACGCGTCACAGAAGTGCTTTCGTCAAGGGTGACCGACACGTGGCATCCACCGTAATGGAACGCCGTTAAGCTATCGGGTCGGGTTTTGTATCCGATAACCCGTTAACAGCCCCGACCAATGGGGATTTTCCACGTGTAAAATCATCATTGGATAGAGGAAACATGTGTCGGCTCATCGTTGGGACAGATGTCATCCACTCACTGGACAGAAGGCGCCTATGATACGTCGACACGTGGCACGTCCCAACAGTGGCCCATTACTGTGAAAAGGCCGGCCCGTTTGACTTGGTCAAAAGCTGGCGGGCCGGCCCATGGAAAGCCTGTTAATGGACTATTCGCATATAGCCCATTTATAGCCTGCTAACCCAAGGCCCATTACGCCCTATCCGAATTAGGCCCAGTAGCGTCATCTGGGCCATCCAATATGATTCCAGCCCGTTTTCAGTTCTGGCCCATGTATAGCCCATGACGTCTTTCGGCCCATATGAGGCCCTTTGTAACTCTTGGCCCATTAGCGGCCCGTGCTGAAACTGGCCCGTAATGAATAGTGTATTACTTTACACCCATTAACGGCCCGTGGTGAAACTGTCCCGTAATGAACAGTGTATCACTTTATACCCATTAACGGCCAGTTATTCCGTTGGGCCATTTCCAGCCCAAGTTAACTTTCGGCCTTCTGAGGGCCCATTTATTCTTGGGCTCATTTGCAGCATTCGGTTACTTACGACCCGTTACTGTCATTTTCTACTTGTGGGCCAAATTCAGCCCGTCGTTACAGTCGGCCCGTTTGTGGACCGTTAGTCTGTTGGGCCATTTTCCTAGCATCACCAAATACGGCCTATTAAAGGCCCGTTATGGTCAGCCCATAAAACATACGATTTCCATTAAAGGCCCGTCTACGGCCCATTAAAGGCCCGTACAAGACCCATAAATGAGTCGGCGGCCCATGGATCCTACGAGACATAGAAGACCCATGGATCCTACGAGACATAGAAGGCCCATGGATCCTACGAGACGTAGAAGCCCATGGATCCTACGAGACGTAGAAGGCCCATGGATCCGACAACCCATGAAGGGCCATGGTCTGGTGAGTTGGCCCCCGTTTGAACGATATAGCATATTCAAAGAATTATCCTACTCAATACTATCACCTCTAAAAAGCATACACTATAGAACAAAGAGATCAAGGCATAGAAAGGTAGAATAATCCTACACTATACAATAAAGAAATTACAGCCGATTATACCCACTGGGCATTATGGTTCGGCACAGGTGATAATAAAGCATACACAAACAACAAATTACATACACTGGGCAAATACAGCTCATACATCACGGACGCGCATCAACTTAACTCCATTTGAACTATAATCTCTTGAGAAAGTAGGATTGGCCGGATTCAGATAGCACAAATTTCAATCTGCAAAATCTCCAATTCCTTCATGGTTACCTCAGTGTCTTGTTTCATTTTTTTGACTCCTACATCTAATACCTGCATGTCCAGTCTCAACATTACGTACACGTTGTCTTGCCACCTCTAGTTGATGCTCGAGGACATCAGCACATTCCAATTCCAATTCATAATCATTCGGTAACGGCCATGCCGCACTGCTCGCAGATCTTTGTGTTGATGTCACTTTATCCTGAAATGTTTCTGTAAGTACACATGACTAGGGCAAAAATATAGTTACAACAGTGATGCGAACAAGACACTATTTTGTACTACATGGCAAAATAGGACTAACAATAATGTTACACGTCACTTTCAAAAAAATGTTACACGTCATGAAGCATAAGCAGGTGATATTTTAAAAATTATAAAAAAGATAGTCTGTGCAGCCTGCATACAGAAATCCCTCTTAGCTCACCAGAGGAGCATGATGTTGGGGCCCAATCGAAAGCACAGACAAGTTACAAATTTAGACAACACGTTGCGTATAAGTAAGCAAGCAGTTGGACATTCTGTGCCTCAATTAAAGTCTTAGGGAGCATAATGAACAACAGAGGGTTTCATACAAACATACTACAGTAGGCAAAACTATGCAATCATTAGCGTAGTATAAACTAGATTGTGAGCCTCATGCAATAATAGTTGGTTAATAGACTTCAAAGCTTTAGGCACACTTCGGCAGAGTAATTAAATAGTAAGGCCTTTAATTATGTCAACTAATAGTGATACAAGTACCGAACACCAGGCATGATTATTTGGGCATCTCATTAACTGAGGACAAATAAAGAAATTGAAAAGAGAAAATTAACTATGCCTGAAACAAGCAAGGAATTGAACTGTTGAGTTGCATACAGTGACTTACCTTAGCAGGTTGAAGAGGCTCAGCGCAGCTCCTACTTCTCTTACAAGGCTCCTTCCTAACATCTTGTACTTGGAAATCCTCAATCTTATCTTCATTGCATCCCCTCTGCAAGGTGACACAAACTAGTTACTCATCTCCTTGGAAGATAAATATGCATACTTTCTAGTCTGTGAACACAAAAGAATGAGATTATAACAAAACAACACCACATAATGAAACATGCCACATCTCTTTCACTTGCACACAATGAAATGAGCATTTACTATGTCTGCACTATGTAAAAACTAGGCATACCTTCGAACTGGATCTCCAGGTACTCTTGGAGAGCCTACTGTAGTGTACAACCAAACCTTTATGTCACCTATGAGTTAGACAAGGCCCCACTACAGCAGCCCTTAGTGTTTAGATCGTTGACAAGCTCTGTTAGAGTGTTAGGTCAAGAACAGCAAGTAATCAAAGCAAACCGTCCTAGTATGGCTGGCTGATGCAAATGTAACGCCCTTGATGCGGCTATATCTCCTACGTGTCGAAGCACGACTTAGAGGCATAACCGCATTGAAAGCAATGTCGCAAGTGAGGTAATCATCACAACAACCCATGTGAATAAATAAAGGGGAAAGGTACATAGTTGGCTTACACTCGCCACATCACACAAATACATAAATAAGTCATTACATACATCTAATACACTCAGGGTCCGACTACGGAGCCAAAATAAAGATCAACCGCCAAATGCGACAAAAGTCCCCGATCGCCCCAACTGGGCACCTCTACCGATCATCTGGGAAAGACACGTAGTAACGGCAAGAGTCTTCATCGAACTCCCACTTGAGCTCGGTCATATCGTCTGGAGCAGTATCATCAGTCCCTGCATATGGTTTTGGAAGTAATCTGTGAGTCACGGGGACTCAGCAATCTCACACCCTAGACAAAGGTAAAACAAGTCCAGCAAGATCACCCACTGTGCCGACAAATCCTGATAGGAGCTGCACATATCTCGTTCTCAGGGCACACCGGATAAGCTAAGCATACGGGAGGCAATGTAACCCAAGTTGCCAAGGGACAGCCTTGCACGGTGCTCTAGGTTGGACCAACACTTAGAGAAGCACTGAGCGGGGGGGTTAAAATAAAGATGACCCTTGAGTCCGCGAAACCCAAGGGAAAAAGAGGCTCGGTGGCAAATGGTAAAACCAAGGTTGGGCCTTGCTGGAGGAGTTTTATTCAAGGCGAACTGTCAAGGGGTTCCCATTATAACCCAACCGTGTAAGGAACGCAAAATCTGGGAACATAACACCGATATGACGGAAACTAGGGCGGCAAGAGTGGAACAAAACACTAGGCATAAGGCCGAGCCTTCCACCCTTTACCAAGTATATAGGTACATTAAGATAAACAAGATAATATGGTGATATCCCAACAATAAACATGCTCCAACAAGGAACTATCTCCAATCTTCACCTACAACTAGCAACGCTATAAGAGGGGCTGAGCAAAGCGGTAACATAGCCAAATAACGGTTTGCTAGGACATGGTGGGTTAGAGGTTTGACATGGCAATTTATGAGGCATGATAAGCAAGTGGTAGGTATCGTAGCATAGGCATAGCAAAAGAGCGAGCATCTAGCAAGCAAAGATAGAAGTGATTTCGAGGGTATGGTCATCTTGCTTGCAAAGTTCTCAGAGTTGCCTTGATCCTCGTAAGAGAACTCAACGGGCTCCTCGTTCACGAACTCGTCTCCCGGCTCTACCCAAGCAAGAACAACAAGCAAAAGGAACACAATCAACCACGTGCAATGCTCAAACAACATGATGCAAACATGGTATGATATGCGGGATGCGATATGTGATGCATATGCAAGATTTGGAAAGGAATGATTGAACCTGGCCTCAACTTGGAAATCCAAGAGTGCCACTTGAAAGGGGAGTTGATTTCGGTTGAAATCGATATAAAGATCACTGGAATCGGATCCATGGTTTGGAAATGGCAAGCAAAACAAATATGGCACCGGTCTGCGATAAACAGCAAGTAGCCATCTAAATGCATCAAGATAAATATGCTACAACACTCAAAATGACAAAAAAATACATGGCAAGATTCCACTCATGATGCTTGACAAAAGATGAACACTGAGCTACGGCTAATTCACTCATTAACAGGTTCAAACAAGCATGGCAAAAGTGCAAAAGATAACAGGTTTCAGACTTTGTGAAATATCAGCATATCAGGAATTTTATCATCAGGAAGCAAACTTTAGAGCATGAAAACTACATGCTATAGGAACATATCACGGCAAAGCAAGGCATGGCATGAAGCTACTCTAAGCATATAACAAAAGCCCCTTAGTGACCATGAGCCAAAATGGATCAGAAAATACAATTGCAAGCATGTGAACATAGCAAAAACATAAACAGATTCAGGCTTAGTGAAAAACTGGAGCATGCAAAACAGATTAACAAGTTGGCATGTTTACGAGCTCGATGCACTCAATACGAAGCATTGCATGACAAACTAAGCATACACCCATCAAGAAGACATGGCATAGAAGCTAGACATGGCAAGAACAACAACATAGCATGCACGGATCAATAGCAACAACCTCGGCCAAATCGCTAAAACATGTTAATAATCTTCGAGGAACATTTTATAGCAAAAGTAGAGCTTGATTGACTCAAGCTAGGGTGCTCCCTAAGTTCAAAAAAAGACATGGATGGATAGAGCAACACAATATTAACAAAACATCCTTACTGATCATCCTCCAAAGAGGCACGGATCACTAGGAAACAACATGAACATATGTCATAAAAACAATATCTGGACAAGGACTTAGTGAAATTCTAAGTCCCTGAAATCAGCATCATTGGGTAAGCTACTTTGCATGCATGTGCTAGTCAACACAAAGATCACAAAAATAAATGGCATACACCCCTGTAAAGATGGCATGGCATTCTACAAAACACATGTAGAGCTCAGGATCATAGCATGCACACATTAATCATGTAAAAAATGACAAAAGGCCATTTGCTGAAACAGATCTGAAATAATCATCACATAGCCCTCTTCCAACAGAATTTCGAGCATCAAGATGAGCTCAAATGAAAATGATGCAATGAGATGAAATGATGTACTCGTCGAGACGAACATTTTGATGTGCTACACGCACGAATTGGAGCTACAGATGCAGAGTTATGGCATGACGAAGTATGCAAAATATCTAGGGAGAGAGGGAAAAAGTCACCCCCTAGGGTTGGATATGGATCCAGATCTGGCCCAAAGAACTGTAGCTGCACACGTCGCCCGAAGATGGCCGGCCGGAGGTCTCGCCAGAACAGGCTGCCGGAGTCGAGGAGGAGGGAGGAGAGGTCGCCGGATTTGCCTCCGGTGGCCGGAGACGGAGGAGGGCGGCGCATGCGACGAGGGGGCGACGAGGGACGCGACTGCCGTGTCGGGCGGCGAGGTTGCCGCGGCGGAGCGGCGAGGTCCGGCGATGGCACGGGGTGGTCGGCGTGGGGCTCCTCGCCGGAGCTGGAGGCGATGGGCGGCGCGGGTGTGAGGAGGCGGCGACCCGGATTGACGGCGGGGAGGGCCGGCCTCGGCGGTGGGAGGAGCCGGCCTGCCACGTGGCAGCCCCTCCGTGGTGCGGGCAGCGGCTGGGGTGTCCGGCGCGGCGGACATTGTCTGGCGCGGCGCGAGGAGATGGACTAGGGTTAGGGGTGGTAGAGACCCGTGATTTTCGGAGGAGGGGCTATTTATAGAGGTGGAGGAGTTAGGAAGCTCCAAATGAGGTGCAATGAGATGAAATGAGTACTCGTCAAGATGAACATTTTGATATGCTACACGCACGAATCGGAGCTACGGATGCAGAGTTATGGCATGACGAAGTATGCAGAATATCTAGGGAGAGGGAAAAAGTCAACCGCTAGGGTTGGATATGGATCTAGATCTGGCCCGAAGCATTGTAGCTGCGCACGTCGCCCGAGGATGGATGGCCGGAGGTCTCGCCGGAATAGGTTGCCGGAGTCGAGGAGGAGGGAGGAGAGGTCGCCAGACTTGCCTCCGGTGGCCGGAGACGGAGGAGGGCGGCGCGCGTGACGAGGGGGCGACGAGGGTCACGACTGCCGGCGGCGCGGCGGCAAGGTTGCTGCGGCGGAGTGGCGAGGTCCAGCGATGGCGCGCGGTGGTCGGCGCGGGGCTCCTCGCCGGAGCTGGAGGCGATGGGCGGCGCGGGTGTGAGGAGGCGGTGGCCCGAATCGGCGGCGGGGAGGGCCGACATCGGCGGTGGAAGGAGCCGTCCTGCCACGTGGCAGCCCCTCAGTGGCTGCGGGCGGCGGCGGCTGGGGTGTCCGGCACGACGGACATTGTCCGGCGCGGCGCGAGGAGATGGACTAGGGTTAGAGGTGGTAGAGACCCGTGATTTTCGGAGGAGGGGTTATTTATAGAGGTGGAGGAGCTAGGAAGCTCCAAATGAGGTGCGGTTTGCGGCCATGCGATCGTGATTGAACGCTCTAGATGATGGAGGAGGTTTAGGTGGGTTTCGGGCCAGTTTGGAAGGGTGTTGGGCTGCAACACACACGAGGCCTTTTCGGTCCCTCGGTTAACCGTTGGAGCATCAAACGAAGTCCAAATGGTACGAAACTTGACAGGTGGTCTACCGGTAGTAAACCAAAGCCGCATGACAAGTCTCGGTCCAATTCGAAAATGTTTAGTACCCGCACATGAAAAGAGGTAGAAAGGGACACCAGAGGACATAGGAGTGCCAGAATGCAAAACGGACAATGGGGAAAATGCTTGGATGCATGAGACAAACACGTATGCAAATGCAATGCACATGATGGCATGATATGAGATTCATGACAAAGAGCAAAACACATGGAGACAAAACCCAACAACGAGGAAATATCATAACTTAGTGCCGGAAATGGCAAGAGTTGGAATATAGATAAGGTAAATTACATCCGGGGTGTTACAACACTCGACCACTATGAAAGGATCTCGTCCCGAGATCTAGGACTGGAAAAACTCCGGGTACTCAGAACGGAGGTTATCCTCGCGTTCCCAGGTGGCTTCACGGGCAGAATGATGTGACCACTTGACTTTTAGGAATTTAATTGACTTGTTGCGAGTCTTGCGCTCAGTTTCTTCAAGAATAGCAATGGGGTGCTCACGATAGGACATGTCTTCTTAGAGATCAATGTCTTCGAAGTTGACAGTGCGGTCAGGGGTCTTGAAGCACTTGCGGAGTTGTGACACGTGTAACACGTCGTGCATGTTTGCAAAGTTGGAGGGAATCTCAAGTTGATAGGCGAGATCGCTTCTTTTGCTTAAGATCTTGAAAGGACCCACGTATCTAGGGGCCAGCTTCCCTTTGATACCGAAGCGACGAGTACCTTTCATTGGAGAGACGTGGAGGTAGACATGGCCTCCGATCTCGAAATCCAAGTCACGATGCTTACTATCATAGTAACTCTACTGGCGCGATTGCACGGCTTTGAGATTATCACGAATGACTTTGCACATCTCTTCTACCTCTGTGATTAAGTCATTTCCAAGAAGTTGACGTTCACCAGTCTCTGACCAGTTAAGAGGAGTACGACACTTCCTGCCATAGAGAATTTCAAATGGGGCCTTGCCCGAACTCGCTTGGAAGCTGTTGTTGTAGGAGAACTCGGCATATGGAAGACAATCTTCCCACTTCATACCGAAGGAGATAACGCAAGCCCTGAGCATATCTTCGAGAATTTGATTGACACGCTCGACTTGGCCACTAGTTTGAGGATGAAAAGCTGTGCTGAAACGGATGTTGGTGCCCATGGCCTTTTGAAAAGAATCCCAAAACTTCGAGGTGAAGATGCTGCCACGATATGAAGAAATCAACTGCGGAATGTCGTGCAGAGAGACAATCCGGGAGGTATATAGCTCTGCCAATTGAGCTGCAGTGATGGATTCTTTGATAGGAAGGAAATGAGCCACTTTAGTGAGTTTGTCGATGACAACGAAGATAACATCATTGCCACGCTTGGACTTTGGAAATCCAGTCACGAAGTCCATCTCAATATGGTCAAACTTCCATTCTGGAATGGCAAGAGGTTGGAGGAGACCAGCTGGTCGTTGGTGTTCTGCCTTCACTCTTCTGCAGACATCACATTCATTCACGAACTGAGCAATCTCGCGCTTCATTCGAGTCCACCAATACGACTGCTTGAGGTCATGGTACATCTTTGTACTTCCAGGGTGGATAGAGAGGAGTGAATTGTGAGCTTCGTTCATAATGACTTTACGAAGGTCACCTTTAGGCACAACAATGCGATCCTCGAAGAATAGAGTATCCTTGTCATCAAAGCAATAGCACTTGTACTTGGGTTGAATCTTGGCAATCCCAATATTCACCTTCTTCACCATAGCATCAAGAAGTTGAGCCTCGCGAATATTATCTTCCAAAGTAGGAGATACTTGAAGGTTGGCGAGGAAACCTTGCAGAACAACTTGCAGATTGAGTTTGCAGAAAGCTTCACAAAGCTCGGGCTGGTAAGGCTTGAGAATCAAACTGTTGCAGTAAGCCTTCCTGCTCAATGCGTCAGCAATTACATTGGCCTTGCCTGGAGTATATTCGACACTCGGATTATACTCTTAAATCATTTCGACCCAACGAGTCTGTATGAGGTTGAGATTAGGCTGAGTGAAGATGTACTTGAGACTCTTGTGGTCGGTGAAGATGTCCACTTTTCTTAACAATAAGAGATGTCTCCAAGATAAAAGAGCATGCAGAACTGCCGCCAACTCGAGGTCATGAGTGGGGTAGTTCTTTTCATTGGGCTTCAACTAGCGAGAGGTATAGGCCACAACTCTCTTCTCTTGCATCAACACTGCACCAAGACCTTGAAGAGAGGCATCACAAAAGACCTCGAACGGTTTGGATTCATCAGGAGGAGTCAGAACTGGAGCAGTGACTAATTTCTCTTTCAGGGTGTTGAAATCGATGTCACATTCAGGAGACCATACGCACTTCACATGCTTCTGGAGAAGGTTGGAAAGAGGCTTCGCGATCTTTGAAAAGTTTTCAACGAACCTTCGACAATAGCTTGCGAGACCAAGGAAGCTGCGGAGTTGCTTCACGTTCTGAGGTGGTTCCCAATTCACAATTGCAGACACCTTCTCATGATTCACAGCAATGCCCTTGGCAGGGATGATATGTCCAAGGTAGAGAACCTCATCGAGCCAAAACTCACACTTTGAAAACTTGGCATAGAACTGATGTTCTCTGAGCTTATCCAGCACCAAACGCAAGTGCTTGGCATGATCTTCCTTGTTCTTGGAAAAGACCAAAATGTCATCGAGGTAGACCAAGATGAAGTCATTTGTGTAGGCATTGAAGATGAAATTCATCATGCGAGAGAATGTTGGCGGAGCGTTGACGAGGCCAAAAGACATGACAGTGTATTCATATGAACCATAGCTTGTTCTGAATGCTGTCTTGGTTATATCTTGCTCACGAATGCGAATCTGATGATAGCCCATACGGAGATCAAGCTTGGAGAATACTTGAGCACCTTTGAGTTGTTCAAACAGCTCGTTGATGTTGGGAAGTGGGTACTTGTTCTTTATAGTCTTCTTGTTCAATGGACGGTAGTCGACACAAAGTCGGTCCGTTCCATCCTTCTTCTTCACAAAAAGATCTCCAGAACCCCACGGAGAAGAACTAGGTCGGATGATACCCATTCGCTCTTGAATATCGAGTTGTTTCTTCAGCTCCTTCAACTCTTCAGGTCCAAGCTTGTAAGGACGTTTGCAAACAGGTTCCGTGCCAGGCTCAAGATCGATGACAAATTTAACTGGCCGGTGCGAAGGCATTCCTGAAAGCTCTTCTGGAAAGATGTCTTGATATTTGCAAACGACTGGAATTTGAGAGATGGCATCTAGCTTGCCCTTCTCATTGAGAGAAAACAGATGGATGGTATCGTCATTAGCGGCAAAGACAATTACATCCTCAGACGAATGAGTCAATTGAATCTGCCTGGCAGCACAATCAAGCTGAGCCTTGTGCTTAGAAAGCCAGTCCATTCCGAGAATAAGATCAATATCCGAGTTACCAAGGACCATTGGAGAAGCCAGAAACTTGAAGTCGCCCATCATGATAGAAACATCCGGGACTATTGAGGTAGCCCTCATAGACTTGGTCGGAGAAACCACTCCCGATAGGTTTACCCAACATTTGCAAAATGAAGTCATGCTTGGAAACAAATGATCTTGACATGAAACAATGTGATGCACCAGTATCAAAAAGGACTTTTGCAGGAGTAGAGTTAACTGGAAAGTTACCCATAATCACATCTGACGAGTCCTCTGCCTAAGCTGCGTTCAACAAGTTGACCTTGGCGTGCTTGGGGTTATGCTTGACCACTGCGGTGCTGGCAGATCTCACAGGAGGAGGAGGAGGGAGACGCCTCTAATTGAAGCATTTGTTGGCATAGTGACCCTTCTGTTGGCACTTGTTGCACGTGACCTCCGAGAGCGGACGGTGATACGGAGCACTTGATCTTGGAGCTTGAGACGAAGTTTTTTTCTGAAAGCCGGGGTTGGGGGGGGGGGGAAGATCCATTGCCACCTTTGCTCTTCTGCTGATAAGGCTGACGGGATGGAGGAGGAGGCAGCCAATACTTTTGCTGCTTAGCCACTTGAGTTGAGGAAGAAGGAGTTGCATCTCTGACTCGCTTCTTGGAAGCATCGCACTTCAGTTGGGCAGCCTCTTGTTTCAGTGCCATGTTGTAAAACTCATCGTACTTCTGAGGCTTGAAAAGCGCGAGAGCAAGTTGAAGATCTTCTCTGAGGCCACCCCTGAACTGATAAATCATGCTCTTATCGTCAGGGACGTCTTGCTTAGCAAAACGGGCGAGCTTCTGGAACAGAATGTTATACTGGTAAACAGACAAGCTGCCTTGCTTCAGGTTGCGGAATTCCTCACGCTTGCTTTCAACAACACTCTGAGGAATGTGATGAGCTTTGAAGTCTTGACGGATTTCATCCCAGGTAATCACACGGCCTCCTCTGGAATCTTTGTATTGCTGAAACCATTCTGCAGCTTGGTCTTTGAGTTGGAAGGAGGCAAACTTGACAAGGTCCTCAGGCCCGACGTTGCTGCACTCGAAATGCTTGCATATATCCATGAGCCAATCATCAGCGTCTGAGGCCTCGACACAGTTGCTGAAGGTCTTTGGCTGGTTAGCAAGGAACTGGTTGAGTGTAGCAAACTGATTCTGATTGTTTCCATGCCCATGATTCCCTTGGTTGCGCTCTTGAAGAATTTGCATGATCAGCTGCGTGTTTGCATTGGTAGTGGCCATCACAGCTTGCCATGCCTCCGGAGGTGGAGGTGGTGGTGGCGGATCCTAATTCTGATTCTGACCCTTAGCAAGAGCCATCCTGAAGAGGGTGACATCCGTTAGCATATTGACAAACATATATTGAAGCTGAATCCAATGGATAGAAATTGCAACATATAGTCTTCATATCCGAACAACATGAACGAATGCATTCCAATCGAAATGGTCACATTTCCATAAATTGAGAAGCCACTTAGATAGAGGTAGAAGAATAAAACAACAAGGTACGAACAAGAACAAATACTTGGTAAGGATTACCCAATCACAAACCAAATATCCACGGAAGAAGAGCTAGAGCTACAAGAATTCCTACCTATGAAACTCCCGAACCTTTCCGGTTATGCAATCAGGTGTTGGGGATACAGGGGAAGCATAATATCTCACCCAAAGCTAACAAATCCTACATCCAGCTGTATCCATCCTTCAACACATAACCAAGAAACCTTCGGAAATCATTTACCTCAACCTTCGAAAAGCATCCGTTATACAAGTTATGGCAATACTCCCAAACTCCCGCCCCAGTACTGGGTGACGTCGAGGTTATCTCACCAACAACTGCATAAAAGAGATTTTTGATGTCGGCGAAACTCAGGTATTCCAGAATCTCAATGATAAAATTGTGACGACAACACCTCGGAGCTCAACTCCCCAGCACACTTCCACAACCCCTAAATGTCAGGAGGCACCAAGAACAATGTTCTCGTCACAAAACCATCGGAACGATTCCAAGATACCCGCGTGATCCTAAATTTTTTTTAGTGAAATTCAAGAAGAGAAGAGTCAAAATTCTATGTTAGGATGCCTCACCAGAGCGACGAAGGGACTGAGGAGTAAAAAGAATTCCTAACTCTCCGATATATATAATCCTAAATGGCTCAAAACTTTTTTTCTAGACTCAACAACGCCAACGATTCGATCAAGCAGGGGGCTCCTAAGGTTGGGGAAGGCTCTGATTACCAACTTGTAACTCCCTCGATGCGGCTATATCTCCTACGTGTCGAAGCATGACTTAGAGGCATAACCGCATCGAAAGCAATGTCACAAGTGAGGTAATCATCACAACAACCCATGTAAATAAATAAAGGGGAAAGGTACATAGTTGGCTTACACTCGCCATGTCACACAAATACATAAATAAGTCGTTACATTCATTCAATACACTCAGGGTCCAACTACGGAACCAAAATAAAGATCAACCCCCAGATGCGACAAAAGTTCCCGATCGCTCCAACTGGGCACCTCTAATGATCATCTGGGAAAGACACGTAGTAACGACGAGAGTCTTCATCGAACTCCCACTTGAGCTCAGTAATATCGTCTGGAGCGGTATCATCGGTCCCTGCATCTGGTTTTCGAAGTAATCTATGAGTCACGGGGACTCAGCAATCACACACCCTCGCGATCAAGACTATTTAAGCTTATAGGTAAGGCAAAGGTATGAGGTGGAGCTGCAGCAAGCGACTAGCATGTATGGTGGCTAACATATTCGCAAAAGGGAGCGAGAAGAGAAGGCGAAAGCACGGTCGAACAACTATGGTCAAGAAGTGATCCTAGAACAACCTACGTCAAGCATTACTCCAACACCGTGTTCACTTCCCGGACTCCGCCGAGAAGAGACCATCACGGTTACACACGCGGTTGGTGCATTTTAATTAAGTTAAGTTTCAGGTTATCTACAACCGGACATTAACAAATTCCCATCTGCCCATAACCGCGGGCACGGCTTTTGAAAGTTCAAATCCCTATAGGGGAGTCCCAACTTAGCCCATCACAAGCTCTCACGGTCAACAAAGGATATTCCTTCTCCCAAGACAATCCGATCAGACCCAGCATCCCGGTTCCAAGACATTCTCGACAAAGGTAAAACAAGTCCAGGAAGACCACCCGTTGTGCTGACAAATCCCGATAGGAGCTGCACATATCTCGATCTCAGGGCACACCGGATAAGCTAAGAGTACGGGAGCCAATGTAACCCAAGTTGCCAAGGGACGGCCCCGCGCGGTGCTCTGGGTTGGACCAACACTTAGAGAAGCACTGGCCCAGGGGGGGGGGGTTAAAATAAAGATGACCCTTGAGTCTGTGAAACCCAAGGGAAAAAGAGGCTAGGTGGAAAATGGTAAAACCAAGGTTGGGCCTTGCTGGAGGAGTTTTATTCAAGGTGAACTGTCAAGGGGTTCCCATTATAACCCAACCGTGTAATGAACGCAAAATCCGGGAACATAACACCGATATGACGGAAACTAGGGCGGCAAGAGTGGAACAAAACACTAGGCATAAGGCCGAGCGTTCCACCCTTTACCAAGTATATAGGTGATATCCCAACAATAAACATGTTCCAACAAGGAACGATCTCCAATCTTCACTTGCAACTAGCAACGCTATAAGAGGGGCTGAGCAAAGCGGTAACATAGCCAAACAACGGTTTGCTAGGACATGGTGGGTTAGAGGTTTGACATGGCAATTTGGGAGGCATGATAAGCAAGTGGTAGGTATCTTAGCATAGGCATAGCAAAAGAGCGAGCATCTAGCAAGCAAAGATAGAAGTGATTTCGAGGGTATGGCCATCTTGCCTGCAAAGTTCTCAGAGTTGCCTTGATCCTCGTAAGCGAACTCAATAGGATCCTCGTTCACGAACTCGTCTCCCGGCTCTACCCAAGCAATAACAACAAGCAAAAGGAACACAATCAACCATGTGCAATGCTCAAACAAGATGATGCAAACATGGTATGATATGCGGGATGCGATATGTGATGCATATGCAAGATTTGGAAAGGAATGATTGAACCTGGCCCCAACTTGGAATTCCAAGAGTGCCACTGGAAAGGGGAGTTGATTTCGGTTGAAATCGATATAAAGATCACCGGAATCGGATGCACGGTTTGGAAATGGCAAGCAAAACAAATATGGCACCGGTCTGCGATAAACAGCAAGTAGCCATCTAAATGCATCAAGATAAATATATTACAGCACTCAAACATGACAACAAAATAGATGGTAGGGATCCACTCATGATTCTTTACAAAAGATGGCACTGAGCTACGGCTAATTCAATCATTAACAGGTTCAAACAAGCATGGCAAAAGTGCAAAAGATAACAGGTTTCAGACTTGGTGAAATATCAGCATATCAGGAATTTTATCATCAGGAAGCAACTTTAGAGCATGAAAACTACATGCTACAGGAACATATCATGGAAAATCAAGGCATGGCATGAAGCTACTCTAAGCATATAACAAAAGTCCCTTAGTGACCATGAGCCAAAAGGGATCAAAAAATACAATTTCAAGAATGTGAACATAGCAAAAACATAAACAGATTCAGACTTTGTGAAAAACTGGAGCATGCAAAACAGATTAACAAGTAGGCATGTTTACGAGCTCGATGCGCTCACTACAAGGCATTGCATGACAAACTAAGCATACACCCATCAAGAAGACATGGCATAGAAGCTAGACATGGCAAGAACAACAACATAGCATGCACGGATCAATAGCAACAACCTCGGCCAAATCGCTAAAACATGTTAATAATCTGCCAGGAACATTTTATAGCAAAAGTAGAGCTCGATTGACTCAAGCTAGGGTGCTCCCTAATTTCAAAAAAAGACATGGATGGATAGAGCAACACAATATTAACAAAACATCCTTACTGATCATCCTCCAAAGAGGCACGGATCACTAGGAAACAACATGAACATATGTCATAAAAACAATATCTGGACAAGGACTTAGTGAAATTCTAAGTCCCTGAAATCAGCATCATTGGGTAAGCTACTTTGCATGCATGTGCTAGTCAACACAAAGATCACAAAAATAAATGGCATACGCCCCTGTAAAGATGGCATGGCATTCTACAAAACACATGTAGAGCTCAGGATCATAGCATGCACACATTAATCATGTAAAAAATGACAAAAGGCCATTTGCTGAAACAGATCTGAAATAATCATCACATAGCCCTCTTCCGACAGCATTTCGGGCATCAAGATGAGCTCAAATGAAAATGATGCAATGAGATGAAATGATGTACTCGTCGAGACGAACATTTTGATGTGCTACACGCACGAATTGGAGCTACAGATGCAGAGTTATGGCATGACGAAGTATGCAAAATATCTAGGGAGAGAGGGAAAAAGTCACCCCCTAGGGTTGGATATGGATCCAGATCTGGCCCGAAGAACTGTAGCTGCACATGTCGCCCGAAGATGGCCGGCCAGAGGTCTCGCCAGAACAGGCTGCCGGAGTCGAGGAGGAGGGAGGAGAGGTCGCCGGATTTGCCTCCGGTGGCCGGAGACGGAGGAGGGCGGCGCACACGACGAGGGGGCGAAGAGGGACGCGATTGCCGGCGTCGGGTGGCGAGGTTGCCGCGGCAGAGCGGGGAGGTCCGGCGATGGCACGCGGTGGTCGGCGTGGGGCTCCTCGCCCGAGCTGGAGGCGATGGGCGGCGCGGGTGTGAGGAGGCGGCGACCCGGATTGACGGCGGGGAGGGCCGGCCTCGGCGGTGGGAGGAGCCGGCCTGCCACGTGGCAGCCCCTCAGTGGTGCAGGCGGCGGCTGGGGTGTCCGGCGCGGCGGACATTGTCTGGCGCGGCGCGAGGAGATGGACTAGGGTTAGGGGTGGTAGAGACCCGTGATTTTCGGAGGAGGGGCTATTTATAGAGGTGGAGGAGTTAGGAAGCTCCAAATGAGGTGTGGTTTGCGGCCACACGATCGTGATCGAACGCTCTAGATGATGGAGGAGGTTTAGGTGGGTTTTGGGCCAGTTTGGAAGGGTGTTGGGCTGCAACACACACGAGGCCTTTTCGGTCCCTCGGTTAACCGTTGGAGTATCAAACGAAGTCCAAATGGTACGAAACTTGACAGGAGGTCTACCGGTAGTAAACCAAGGCCGCATGACAAGTCTCGGTCCAATACGAAAACATTTAGTACCCGCACATGAAAAGAGGTAGAAAGGGACACCGGAGGACATAGGAGTGCCGGAATGCGAAACGGACAACGGGAAAAATGCTCGGATGCATGAGACGAACACGTATGCAAATGCAATGCACATGATATGAGATGCATGACAAAGAACAAAACACACGGAGAAAAAACCCAACAACGAGGAAATATCATAACTTAGTGCCGGAAATGGCAAGAGTTGGAATATAGATAAGGTAAATTACATCCGGGGTGTTACAGCAAACAAGCAATTGAACAGATATGTGAGAAAATCTTACATATCAAGAAAAGAAGCAAAGAAGGAGGCTTAAAGACCATCACTTGACTGACCAGATTTAAGGGGCATTTAAACATCATGTGCAACATATGAACTAACACAAACATTGCATATTTCATATTCTACAATGGAATGCACATGTATTAGGTTATGCCATTTATGGTGATGCCTAAATGTACAGATAGCAGGCAGGAGTGATTCATCATTGCACGCACACTTGAATTGCCAGTTAAGGGCTAGTTTGATTCCGCCTTTTCAGGGCATATTGTCAAAATAAGCCATAAAAGATGTAAAGAAGTCATTTTTGAGTTATGGGCTTGGGCTTAACAAATTTCGCTTTGGAGGGGGGTGTTTCGGGTAGAACCTCACTAAAAATTGAAGGGAAGGGGAATAGTGAAATGACTCTATTGTCTGTCTATATTACGCTCAAAATGCAACTGCTGACGCCCGTGTCACACCTGACCCTCAAGTAAAAAAAACATGCAAGCATTCATTGCCCTGCCTGCTTGCATCTCCTCTCCCCTTTCCCTCTACCTCGATCCCCTTCCTGCAGCACTAGGGTTCCTCCAGCGAGCCGTCGCCACTGGTCCCATCTAGCCTGGTCCTCGATGATGCTATGTCCAGCTAGGCTACATGGCCGGCGGGTAGGGGCAAATCTCCCTGGCTGCTCCTCCCTCTGGCGCCGCCCCTCATTCTCATGGTCTCCAGCAGCTGCTCCACTGTGGTTCGTCCAACGCACTACTCCGGCGAGCGCTGCACAACTACGGCTGATGCCACACTGCGGCAGAAGGCACCTTATTCCCCCTCCCCTCCTCCCAGGCCATGGCCTTGAGGTGCTGTTGAAGGATGAGCTCGTCCAACAAGGTGAGGATCTCCTCTAATTTTTTGCCAAATTTTCATTCTGATCCACTATACGATGAATTGCTATGAGCTGCTTCTGCTGCTGCTATATGATGCATTGCTATGAGCTGCTCCTGCTGCTGCTATATGATGAATTGCTATGAGCTTCTGTTGATGTATGATGAGTTTCTGTGAGCTACTGCTGCTATATGATGAATTGCTATGAGTTGCTGCTGCTATATGATGAGTTGCTACAAGCTGCTCCAGCTGCTGCTATATGATGAATTGCTATGAGCTGCTTTTGCTGCTGCTATATGATGAATTGCTACAAGCTGCTCCTGCTGCTGCTATATGATGAATTGCTATGAGCTGCTGGTGGTATATGATGAATTGCAGACTGCTGCTGCTGTATGATGAGTTGCTATGAGCTGCTGCTGCTGCTATATGATGCTTTCAGGTGGTGCTGCTATACGATAATAACCAGCCACTTGGACCATCGAATTTCAATAAATAATTGTTCTTCATTTAAATGTGGGTCATGCGTTCTTCGTTTAAATTAGGCAATGTGATCTCTATGGAAAACATTGACCAAAGTAGATTGTGCCAAGTAGATGGTATCTTTGTATTTGCATTTTGAGCAAATAGTGATGGTTTGTTTTCCTATCATATTAATTACTGCACTGGGTTCAATTTGTGATGTTTGCAAGTCAAATTAATTTCCATATGGGCAGCAAAATGAAAAAAATATAATGCAATCTAGACTTTCCACTGATCATACCAAAGATAAGCTGAAAACGCAATGAAAAGAACCGGTTGGCTTATTACATGGAGCTTATATTCACAGGTGCTTATTTTCTTAGGATAACTCGTAATAACTGTCCCTAAGAAACTTGGCTAATAGAACTGGCATACAAATAACATGTCACGATGATTGCAATGGAGGAGTGACGTACCATAGCACACTATATAGGCTCACTGCTGCCTCTCCTTTTTTTGCGATGTTCCATGAAATGGCCACATACATCTTGTACTTTTTCACTGTGTAACCCTATCTGCAAGTTGACACGGCTAATTTCAGACATCTCTACATGATACAACATTGCATATCGCTTGCGCATATTTAAACCACCAATTAACGATTGTGTGCGTACCATAAACTAGCCATGACTCTGTATGGTGGACTAGCAGGCACTCTAAGGGAGGCTAATGTAGTGCACCGGAATTCCTACATGCCATCTACGATTTTGTGTAATGTACTGCCCCTGTTCCTAAATATATGTCTTTGTAGAGATTCTAGTATGGACCACATACAGATGTATATAGATGCATTTTCGAGTGTAGATTCACTCATTTTGCTCTGTATGTAGCCTATAGTGGAATCTCTAGAAAGACTTATATTTAGGAATGGAGGTACGAGGTAGTATCATGTATGACATCTACATATCTTATTTAGCAGCCAGTAGTAGAAATCATTGTCTGCACATAGGGATTACTGGTCGAAAATCCTAGCAAAGCACGCTGGCAGGCACAGAACAATGCAAGAGAGAGAGACGCGCTTACAAGATCATAGCAATGCCTCAGTCCATGATCTTGGTTGGCCAAGCTATTAGATCTAGAAGAAACATCGTCCTTGCAGTTTTCGCCAGCTGCATAACAAGTAACAGTGACCGGTTAGTATATTTGAAGTACATCGGGCAGGTGATGCTGGATGGGTTTAAAGGTGACAAGTACCTAGGCTGTGGTGGGTGCTTGGCATCGCTCCAGACGGTGGGAATCAGGTTAGAAACGTCGAGGGTGATGATGCTGCACTGGCTGTCGGGGTCCGGTAAGGAGATCTAGAACCGTCGAGTAAGGTGTTTGTCGAGCGGCTACGGTAGGGTGGACTACGGTGTGGGCGAAGCGGATCTGTGGCCGTGGACGAGGGCGTAGGTGAAGCTGCTCCGGTGGTTGAGTTAAGGATGGTGTCGACGACGCGGCTCTGCGGCCATGGATGGGGCGTCAGAAGTTGCTCCGGTGGTTGGGTTCAGGATGGTGTCGACAATGCGGATCTGCGGCCGTGGACGGGGCGTCAGAAGCTGCTCCGGTGGTTGGGTTAAGGGTGGTGTCGACGATGCGGATCTGCGGCCATGGACGGGGCGTCAAAAGCTGCTCCGGTAGGTTGGATGAGGGTGCGAGGAAGCGGATCTGAGGCCATGGACTTGTGAGTTGTCAAAGCGGCCCCGGTAGGGTTGAGAATGGTATAGGAGAAGCTACTCCAGTAGGGTTGATGATGGTGTCGGCGAAGCGGCTCCGGTAGGGTTGAGGAAGGTGTCGGCGAAGAGGATCAGAGGCCGTCGACGGGGGCGTCGGTGGGGCGGCTCCGGGAGGTGTGGACGAAGCGTCTCCGGTGGGGAGTACGAATGTGCCGCGCATCTGATGAGAGTACCGCCGAAGCAGATCCGGCGCCGTGGACAAGGTCGGCACTGAATGGGCTGTGGTACAGTGGTGGATGAGCGGTCTACTTGTTTCTAGGGGAGGTGGGAGGGGTAGATGCGGCCGGAGAAGCAGATCCGGCGAGGTGGACGCTGCTGGCAGTGAATGGGCTATGGTACGCCGGTGGATGAGCAGTCTAGGGTTTCGAGAGGGGAGGGGAGAAAGGGGGATGAAGTACGGACGGCGTGATGTAAGATGCTCTAGTGCTGTGGAGTTAGTCGTTTTTGCGGGAGGGGGAGAGGAAATGGGGGTGCCGTGTAGTGGGGCAACCGGAAGTTGCCAAAGCAGCCCCGACCTATCATGTAGATGAGGGCGGTATTTTAACTGTTGGTCTCCGTGCACCAAGGACAAAAGGGGGATTTCGCATGCTAAAGACTAAGGTGGCGGAAATTTTAGAAGGATGCGGGATATTTTGCAGCCCGTGGGATCGTTCGTATCCAGTTTCAACTAATTTTGGACCGTGCTAGCGGGAAGGTCATGCTAGACTGTGTACATGGGGCACGCGTCAGCAGTTAATAACTGGTGTGAAGTCCACCCCAGAAAAAAAGACAATAACTCGGGATGATGCGCCGATAACTTGGACGTTCACACGGGCGCGACCAATCGTACGGGTGTAGTGGCGCGTTCACAAAAAAGGGATCAAACGCTCAGCCTATGTATTTCTCGTGTAAATCGATAATTTAGTGCCATTGGTTATTTACTTTAAACATAATGCATTGATGTGTTAGTGTACAGGCGCACAAAAAGAAATGGATATTGTAGTCAGCTACTTAAAAGTGTTACCTCATATGATTACATAGCTCCATTTCATAAATTGCATACCCATTTGAATTCATATATGAATATTACATATATTACTTCAAAATAGAAACTTAAATCATCCAAGACTAATGAATTTGAATGCAAGAGTAACAATGGTGCATGTACATGATAGCTACATTGGTTCTTTGAAGAAACATCACTGTAACTTTGGCATGCACAACTGAGAAGGTTTATTTAAATAGAAAAATGTGATATGTGAGTGTCCAATCTTTATAGCGTTGAATCAATATTGTACCTTTGGACACGATATGAAGTAGATATTGACTTATGTTCAAGCGATGCACGTCCACGATCGCTAGATAGTGATACGTGAATGAATTGTGCAATCTCTCTCACACGCATACATATCTCATTTCCCTGTGGGCATCAAAATCACACACGCGCACTTCGTGTATTTCTCTTCCTCCGTCAGGGTTAAATTCATCTTTCTACCCCGTCCTACAAGTCTCTCACACAGAAACACACACGCTCTCTATGTCTAACACGCCCACCCCTTTAATTCCGCCCACCCACAGCCACTAATGTCCCAAAGTATAATAATATCTCTCACACATATGCTATCTACCTATCCCTTAATATAGCTAGATATGTGTCGGTGTACTAGAGTAGGGGTACCCTAGTATCCCGAACTTGTGCACGGGCAGTCGCAGCATCCCGCAGCAAGGCTTGCCGGGTGACCGCCAAGATCCTCCGTGGTTCCTTTGGAGCCATTTAAGAACAAAGTGTCCAAGTCAAGAAGACAAGACCCCGGCAAGAGGAGCTTGCCGGGAAGGCCACTCAAGGCATTTCAAGGAACTTGCCGCGGCGCACCACGCGTTCCGGCAAGACCCGGTGAGCGACAAGCTCCCGGACGCGACAAGACAACGACCGCGGCAAGGCGCTTGCCGCGGCAAGCCACCTCTCCGCGCCCGCGCTCCAGCACATCCACCAACGTGTCGCTCTGGGGCCCTTCCAGGCGTACGTGGCGGAAGGCTGTGCAACTAGGGACGTGCGGTGGCAAGCGGCGCTGACAAGATCGCCATCATGGCGAATGGTGGCGTCCCTGGAGGTCCCTTTTCGCACTGTTTAGGTGACACAGATGGGCATTTAAGACCCTTGTCCCCTGCCGTCAGGGTTAGGTATGATACACTGTAGCAGGTAGCTTTGCCTACCACAGCATCTTTCCATTTTTGCCCTTTACCTCCGTTGCCACCTGTCGGTAGCCCCTTGAGCATATAAAAGGAGGCCCGTGTGCAACGTAGGGAGGGGTTAGCCAGTTCGAACACTCACGCTCGGTCTTGCTAGCCGCTGGTGTGTACTGTAGCACTCCGCGCTCCCGAGCTAGAAATCAATACAAAACCATAAAGCAGGAGTAGGGTTTTACGCATCCGTGCGGCCCGAACCTGGGTAAATCGCTCGCGTGCTTCGCCTCGATTTGCTCTTTGCACGATCTCCGCTCCCGCCGAACCGAAAGGGACCCGGCCCGCCGGTCCCATAGGTGCCCGTGGATCAGCACCCCGGCATCTTTGGCGCGCCAGGTAGGGGGCGTCGAAGTTGTGTGAACCAGATCCGGCGTTCTCGCGAGCTAGATCTTCATCATCTTCATGAACATGCCGCCGAAGAAGAAAGTTTCGGAGGCAGCTGCTCCGTCCGCGCCGAGCCAGCCACCGCCAAAGCAAACGGTTGGTGGGGCAGGCACCGGCAGAAGGACACACGTCGACGAGGGAACTCACGGTGCTGCCAGGTCTCAGGACAAGGCTGCGCTGCCCATCGGCGGCGTAGCCAGCTCCCACAATGACCGGGCGCACTCCAAGACCTCGGCGTCCGTGCATGCACCGCGCCCATCTCAGGAGGCGCGGGACCGGCAGCGTCATGGTACTCACGGTACCATGCGTTCGCTAGATCAAGATCGAGCTGGTGGATCTCGGAGCGCTCAGGACCACCATGCACGTCAACCTGCTGGCGCGAGCGAGACACGGTCGCCTCGACTAGATACTGCTCCTTCTAACGTAGTTAGAAGTCCAAGCATATCCCGCTCCTCGCACCGTTCGCCACCGCCACCCGCCACCGCAGCAGAAGCTTTGGCGCGAGCTCAGCTGCTCCTAGACTACCCTCCAGCGGCGGACAAGATCGACGACTGGAGGGCCACTATCCAGAGTGGCCAACGGCGACACTCCACGGCAGCCGAGCACGTCTCAGCCGCGGCAAGCCAGCCAGGCACGAGCCAGAGACGACAAGACTGGTGGGGGTGCAACTACTGTGCACTCTCCACCCCGAAGGCCAAGATCGCCGACTCGCCGGGTCCACCTCGACAGCGACTCCACCGCGTCATCAGATCCGCGAGCTCGTCGCGATCAGCGCCAAGTTCTTCAAGAACGACAACAAGAAGACGCTCGTACTCGCATCGAGCGCCGGAGAGAAGCGCGGCGTCAATCAGACCAGCGCGCTGGGCCCTCTGTTGACATGCATGCGCCAGGGGAACCAGGCGACTTGCCGTACGCGGTAGGTTTCCCTGCGTTCACTCGTGAGCTGCGGCAAGTCCAGTGGCCCAGTACGAAGAATTTCAAACCAGATGTACCAGAGAAGTACGACGGCAAGTCGTATCCGTCGGAGTTCCTCAGCATCTACACCATCGCGGTGCAGGCTGCTGGGGGGGCGGGATGACAAGATCCTTGCCAACTACTTCCCGTTGGTGCTCAAGCCCAACGTCAGGTCCTGGCTCATGCACTTGCCGGACAACTCCATATCCTCCTGGGCTGATCTATGCCATCAGTTTGTCGGCGCCTTTACAGGCGGCCACAAACCTCATGGCCAAGAGAGTGATCTTCATCTGCTTGTCCAGAAGGAAGGAGAGCCCCTGCGCAAGTATATTCAGAGGTTCAGCCGTGTACAGTACAACATCCCAGACGTCCACCCCGCCGCGGTCATTAGCGCGTTTCATCAGAACGTGCATAACCGCAGGATGCGGGAGGAGATGGCGATGTGCAGGATCAGAGACGTCAGTGAGCTATATGCCCTGGCCGACAAGTGTGCACGCGCTGAGGAAGGGAGGAGACTCCCCGGAGAGAAGACGGGAGCAGAAGGATCTGACAGTGAGGATATTGCCCCGGCAAAGAAAAACCGGCAGCGGAACAGGAAGAAGAAAGGCAAAGAGGTGCTAGTCGTTGAGCAGCCCGGCAACGAAGGTGGCGCCAAGAAGGCCAAAGTTGGTAGCTCCGGCAAGGAGATTGCCGCGTGCGCCAACTGCCAGGCTGTGGCAGCCGCCGACAAGCAGGACGGCTCCGACAAGCAATACTGCAAGATTCACCGCAGCGAGGGCCATGACCTCCAGAGCTGCAAAAAGGTCGAGCAGCTTGTCCTGTAGCAAAAGGCTGAGTACGAGCAGCGAGACAAGGAGAGGGCCCAAGGTGGCGCTGCAGAATCTGGCAAGAAGCGCGCCGGCCGAGGAGGACGCCGCAGTAAGGCCAAGCAGCGGCAAGCAGACAGACCTCCCCGCGGCCGCGACAACGATGAAGACGACGACGACGAAGACATGGATGATGTTGAGACCAGTGAGCAGGAGTTTCAGAAAGCCACAGAGGTCTTGTGCGTTGACGGTGGTGCTTCTCTGCATACCTCGCACCGCCAACTCAAACAGTGGGTGCGGGAAGTTAATGCAGCAGAACCACCTATCGAATCACGCAAGCTTCTGAAGTGGTCCAGCACGCCTATCATCTTCGACATTGAGGATCACCCTGATCGCACAACTGTGGTCGGGTGTTTGCCGATGTTGGTATCACCAACTATCCGCAACCTCAAAGTCACCAAGATGCTAGTTGACGGCGGGGCCGGCTTAAACCTGATCTCCTCCGCTGTACTCCAAAAACTCCAAATCCTGACAGCGAGCTCGAAGAGACCGGCACATTCCAAGGAATCAATCCGGGAAGGAGCAAGCCGAAGGGGAAGGTCACGCTGCCAGTAACATTTGGCAGTGAGCTGAACTTCAGGACTGAGAGGGTCACATTTGACGTTGCCGATATTCCATTGCCTTACAATGGGATACTTGGCCGTCCAGCACTCGCCAAGTTCATGGCAGCCTCTCACTACGCATATAACATGCGGAAGATGCCAGGCCCAATAAGCGTCATTTCTGTCCCCCGCGATAAGAAGGATGCTCTTATCTGTGCCGACAAGATCTACCGGGAAGCAGCAGCCACGGCAGATCGCAATCCACTTGCCGCTGAAGCTCCCGGGGGGAAGAAGACCAAGTCCGGCAAGAGTTCTGATGCCCACTCCGGCAAGCGCACCTCTTCGGAGTGCTGCGCTGCCGTCGAGGATGCACCATCGAGCTCCACCGGCAAGTGCAAGAAGACGATGGCAGCTCCGCCAGAGACGAAGAAGGTATCCGCCAAGGAGGACGGCACTGGTGGTACCTTCACCATCAGTGCCACGCTCGACCCTAAATAGGAAAGTGCGCTCGTTGCTTTCCTGCGGGCGAATGTCGACGTGTTTGCATGGCAGCCGTCTGACATCCCCGGTGTTCCCAGGAAGGTGATTGAGCACCACCTTGCCGTTTGTCCCCATGCGCGGCCCGTCAAGCAGAAAGTCAGGAAGCAGGCAGTGGAGCGCCAAGAATTCATTGCAGAAGAGATCAAGAAACTGGAAGCAGCAGGCCTTGTCAGAGGAGTGCTCCATCCCACGTGGTTGGCCAATCCTGTAGTCGTGCGCAAGGCAAACGGGAAATGGAGACTTTGTATCGATTTTACCGATGTTAACAAAGCTTGTCCCAAAGACCCATTTCCTTTGCCGCGCATTGACCAGATTGTTGACTCCACAGCCGGATGTGATTTGCTTTCATTTCTTGACGCATACTCAGGATATCATCAGATCTTCATGGCCGAAGAGGATGAGGAGAAGACCGCATTTATTACTCGATGTGGCACGTACTGTTTCGTACGGATGCCTTTTGGATTAAAAAATGCTGGTTCGACATTTGCAAGAGTAGTCCATGTTGCTCTTGAGCCAAAAATACACAGAAATGTGGAAGCCTACATGGATGATATAGTGGTCAAGACCAAGGACAGAGCAACCCTGATTCAAGATTTAGACGAGACCTTTGCAAATCTGCACAAGATCAGCCTCAAGCTCAACCCAGAGAAGTGTGTGTTTGGAGTCCCCTCCGGCAAGCTTTTCGGGTTCTTCGTGTCTCAGTGGGGAATTGAAGCCAATCCCGACAAGATCAAGGCCATTGAGCAGATTGAAGCACCAAAGCGCGTCAAGGATGTACAGAAACTTGCCGGTTGCGTGGCTGCTCTCAGCAGGTTTATCTCTCGGTCTGCTGAGCGCGCCCTGCCGTTTTTCAAATTATTGAAAAAGGTAGGTCCAATGAAATGGAATCCGGAAGCGGAGGCTGCGCTGCAAGACCTGAAGAGATACCTGTCCTCCCCTCCAATACTTGTCACTCCTAAGCCACAAGAGAAGTTGCTGTTGTACATAGCGGCAACCAATCAAGTGCTTAGTGCTGCGTTCATAGCAGAGAGGGAGGCAGATGATGAGCCAGCAACCGCGGCAAGCGCATCCAACGACAAGCAGGGAGCTTCCCCGACAAGCTCTGGTCCCGACAAAGATGGATCTGCGCAGATACACGATGAGATACACAAGAAGATGGTGCAGCGCCCAGTTTACTTTGTCAGTTTGCTTCTGCAGGGGGCAAGGTCAAGGTACTCTGGTGTGCAGAAATTGCTTTTCGTCCTTCTCATGGCCTCGAGAAAGATGCGCCATTACTTCCAAGCACATGAGATCACAGTTGTCACTCGCTTTCCGCTGAAGAGGATACTGCAGAATCCAGAAGCGACAGGCAGGATTGTTGAGTGGGCACTGGAACTGTCAAGCTTTGGCCTCAAGTTTGAAAGCACTTCAACTATCCAGAGCAGAGCATTGGCAGAATTCATAGCAGAATGGACGCCAACACCAGATGAAGAAATTCCAGAAACGAGCATTCCCGATAAGGAAGCAAGCAAAGAGTGGCTGATGTACTTTGATGGTGCCTTTTCGCTGCAAGGCGCAGGCGCTGGCGTGCTGCTTGTCGCACCCACCGGTGAGCACCTCAAGTACGTAGTCCGGATGCACTTCCCCAAGGAGCAAGCAACGAAGAATACTGCAGAATATGAGGGCTTGCTTGCCGGTCTCCGGATCGCGGCAGACCTTGGGATCAAGAAGCTCATTGTCAGGGGTGACTCACAGCTTGTCGTCTGCCAAGTAAACAAGAGTTATCAGAGTCCGTTGATGGAAGCTTACATCGACGAAGTGAGAAAGCTAGAAGAACACTTTGACGGCCTACAAATGGAGCATGTTCCAAGAGCTCAGAACGCCATTGCAGATGGCCTGTCAAAGTGTGCCGCACTTAAGTTACCTGTGGAACCAGGGATCTTTGTGCTCAAGCTGACTCAGCCGTCCGTAACGCCTTCAACTGGACAGAGCAATAAGAGGAAGTTGGTTTCTGGTGACTATTTGCCGGCAGAGCTTCCCGAAGCCGCCGCCAAGAAGGTCCCCAAGATCAACGCCAAGAGTGCTGAGGAGCAGTCTGCTCCGGCAGACCCTAGGGTTTGTTCCATTGAAGCAGGAGCTCCCGACAAGTTTTGCTCCGGCAAGCTTGCCGGGGAACGTCACGCTCCGGCAGAGCCGCAGGTTCTTGCCGTAGAAGCGGATATTCCCGCAGCAGTCTCCAGGATCAACACCAAGAGCGCTGAGGAGCAAGATGCTCCAGCAAGCCCTAGGGTTTGTTCTGTTGAAGCAGAAGCTCCCAACAAGTTTTGCTCCGGCAAGCTTGTCGGGGAACGTCAAGCTCCGGCAGAGCCGCAGGTTCTTGCCGTGGAAGCGGATGTTCCCGCAGCAGCAGATTTGCCTTTAGTCCTTGTTGTCGAGCCACAGGCTCAAGCATGGGCACAGCAGATTGTCCATTTCCTTCAGACAGGAGGACTTCCCGAAGAGCAAGAAGAAGCGGAGAGAGTAGCCCGGCAGTCAAGTATGTACCAGTTTGTCGACAAGACACTGTACAGAAGAAGACTCATTGGTGTGAAATTGAAGTGTATTCCCCGGGAAGATGGACAAAAGCTGTTGGCAGAAATACATGGAGGCATATGTGGTCACCACATTGGCGCAAGAGCACTTGTCGGTAAAGCTTTCCGGCAAGGTTTCTTCTGGCCAACAGCCCTCCAGGATGCAACTGCACAAGTAACCAAGTGTGAAGCGTGTCAGTTTCATTCCAAGCAGATACACCAACCAGCTCAAGCTCTCCAGACGATCCCTTTATCCTGGCCATTTTCGGTCTGGGGGCTCGACATCCTTGGCCCCTTTCCCCGAGCTGTCGGGGGCTTTGAGTACTTGTACGTTGCAATTGACAAGTTCACAAAGTGGCCGGAAGTGGAACCAGTGAGGAAGGTGACAGCACAGTCAGCAGTCAAGTTCTTCAGGTCGATTGTTTGCCGCTTCGGGATCCCTAACAGGATAATCACCGACAACGGCACGCAATTTACGAGCTGCACCTTCACGCAGTACGTCCAAGATCTTGGCGCCAAGGTCTGCTTCGCTTCTGTTGCTCACCCGAGAAGCAACGGTCAAGCGGAGAGGGCAAATGCTGAAGTGCTGTGCGGGCTCAAGACCTGAACTTTCGACAGGCTGCACAAGTGTGGAAGAAACTGGATCGAGGAGCTGCCGGTGGTTCTTTGGTCGATCAGAACGACGCCAAATCGAGCCACTGGACAGACACCTTTTGCTCTAGTCTATGGAGCAGAGGTAGTTATCCCCACGGAACTCGTATACGGGTCACCTCGAGTGCTCGCTTATGATGAGCTCGAGCAAGAGCGGCTGTGACAAGATGACGCGCTGCTCCTTGAGGAAGACCGTCTTCAGGCTGCTGTGCGAGCTGCTCGCTACCAGCAAGCTTTGCGCCGCTACCATAGCCGCAAAGTTAACGCTAGAAGTCTCGAGGAAGGCGACCTTGTTCTTCGGCGCGTTCACTCCGCCAAGAATTCCAACAAGTTGACGCCGAAGTGGGAAGGCCCTTACCGAGTGAAACGAGTCACTAGGCCTGGCGCTGTCCGCCTTGAGACCGAAGATGGCATTCCGGTGAGCAACTCCTGGAACATTGAGCATCTTCGTAAGTTTTACCCGTAAGGCGCGGTTGTCGGAACCTATTCCGGCGACCACCTTTTGTACAAGTCTTGCCACTGTTGCATGTAATCCTTTATACAAAGCCGGGCGCAGATCCCATGCATAAGTAAAGCTCATGTGCTCCGCACATTTTGTCAATTTTATGCTTTCTATTTTCTGGCATATATGATCTGACACTTTGTGCAGCACCTACTCCACGGTAAGCAATAACGAGCCGTAAAGCTCCATATCTGTATTGTCTCTTCTTCCTTTTGAAAGCAAGTTTCCCCTCGCCCACAAGTTTGCCGGGGGGGGGGGGAAGGAGAAGACGATGGATGGTATGGGCCAGGCGTCGTTCAAGAAAGTTTCGCCTTGCCGGGAAGCAAACAGCAGAAAAGCTAAGTTGCCAAAGTTTGAGCAATCAATTTTTTTAAATTTTAAGTTATCTCCCTTGAACGACCACACTTTGTATGGGAAACCTATGCGCGGAGGAACCAACTCACAGCTAGTTGTGCCCCTACTTTGTTTCGAGTCCGCTCAACAACTTAAGTGAGCTGCTAGTGCCCTTACTTTGCTTCGAGTCCGCTCAGCAACTTAAGTGAGCCGCTAGCGCCCTTACTTTGTTTTGAGTTCGCTCAGCAACTTAAGTGAGCTGCAACTAGTTGCGACAAGGTTTCTTGCCGGTAGCGGCACCGCCAGCAGGCTGCTGACGTTCCGCACTCAGCGCTCGTGGCTTAGGTGCCTGCACCGGCAAGTTCCCTAAAAGCGTAGGGCAAAAACATACAAAGGGAGGAATCAAGTAAAGGGAGTAACGTTGCAATGATTGCCCACAATCAAGTTACATTACAAAGATAGCTTGTCGCAGCTCTAACAGATTGTTTTCATGACATGATGGGCAGCGACAAGAAAAGAGGAAATGAGCGGCCTAATCTACGCGATTGCCTTCGACCCGCTTGATCCCGCTCACCTTGTCCACAATGGGTGCGACAAGGGCCTTGAGCTCCTCCAGGTTAGCTTCTGGCGGCAAGGACCTGAGGATGTTGGTGAGGCGGAGGCCCGGATTGTGGAAGGCCACCTTCATCAACACTTTCTCGAGGGCTCCTGCGCAGATCTCGCGCGACTCGTCGGCTAGTTGCTTGGGGATCCTCTCTCGGAGTCGCTGAAGGGCCGTCGCCACGCCCTTGAAGAATAGGACGAGCTTGGCGCTGGGCTGGAGGTTGTCGTCAGAGGGATACCCAAGATCTTCCATCCCCAGCTGCGCCAGCTCCTTGTCGATATCTGTGGCGGCGTTCACCAGACTCTCCGTCCAGTGCGTCACAGTCTCCCTGAAGGTGTTCTGGGCGGTGGCAGCGCTCTCCAGCAGCGCCTTGTCGGCCTTGATTTCCTCCTTCAAGGCCGCCTCCCGCTTCTTGGCGCTGTCCAGAGCCTTGGTCAAAGTGGTTAGCTTCAACTCAAGATCCACGTTGGAGGCCTTGGCGACGCTGAGCTCCTTGCCCTTCTCGAAGAGATCGGCCTCCAGCCGCGCCTCCTTCGTCTTCAACTCCTCCTTGGCGGCCTCGGCGGCGGCGGCAGCATCCTCCGCTTGCTTGAGGGCTCCGCCAAGCTTCTCCTCGCGCGAGGCAAGCTCCTCCTCATGGGCATCGAGATTGACCTTCCGCTGCGCCAGCTCGCCCTCTTCCGTGGCTAGCTTCACAGCGGCAAGTCGCTGGCGCTCTTCGGCTTCAGCCTTCTCGAGGAGAAAGGCCTTCCGCGCTTCAGCGAGCTGCTCCCGCTCCTCCGCCAGGGATCGGAGGGCTTCCCGGTGGAAACCCCTGAGCTCGTCCGCGCGCTTTTCAATGTCTGCTCCCACCTTCGCGACAAGCGCCTCGCGGGACTCCAGCTTGGCTTGTCGCGCGCGGTAGAGCGACATCAACCTGCGCAGCAGCCGCTCTTCTTCGGGCTCGTTGCTGCTGCTGCTTGGCGCGTCGACCAGCTTCAGCCCCGCGGAGGCGAGCACTTCTCCGTCGAAGACCTCCCCCTCGACCGGCGCTCTGGAGCATGATGCCCAGGGAAGATTGATGAAGACGTCGTCGACGGCCTTCAAATAAACGCCCGGCTGGGGCTCCTTGGAACTTGGCGCTGCGGCTTCGGCGGATGGGTCGGCGGTCGGCGTAGCGCCTGGCGCTCCTGCGGCCTCTGGGCCGTCAGTACGATCACCAGATTCCTCGCTAGTTGCTGCGGCGTCAGCCTTGGCGGCCTCTGCGCCGGTGGCGTCTCCAGCACCAGCTGCTTCGTCGGCGGCGACCTCTGTCTCCATCTGCTCCGCAGCGGATGGATCTGACGGCCGGAAAAGGGGAGAAGAGTCAAACAGAATCCAGCAGAAACCCATAAAGATCAAGAAAAGAAGGATCCAAGAGAAGTTTTTGAAGCAAGGGGAGTACCTGCACCAGGCTCTGCGGTCGTGGTCTCCGTCGTCGGGGGGCCGCTGGCGCCGTCCCTCGCCGGAGAACCCTCCCTTGCCGGAGACTTCTCCCTCACCGGGAAGCCTTCCCTTGCCGGAGAATTCTCCCTTGTCGGGGGATTCTCCCTTGGCTCCTGGTGGGGCTGCTCGGCTCCTACACAAGTCAACAAGCAGATATCAGCAAAGACAAGTACCCATGCGCGCCTCGCCGCGGAAAATAATTCACACACTTACGCTGGGGGCTGCCATGGAGGAAAGTCGCCGGCTCCGGCAAGGTTGTCTCGGGCGCGCCACCTGTTGTCGCAGTGGGCTCGTCCTCGATGATGATCACCGGGGCCTTAGCTCTCTTTGCCGCTCTCTGGGCCAGAGTCCTAAAGAGGAACAGATTCAGGGAAAAGCAAGTGAGAAACAAGACCAACAGCAAGAGTTGAAGAAATGCAAGTACAACAAGAGAAGCTTACTCTTCTTCTTCTTCCTCATCGGAGCTTAACGCGGAGAAGTCGAAGCCTGGCGCGCGCCCGGCGTGAGGAGGCGGAGGAGAAGCTTCCCTTGGCCGCTTGGCGGGAGCAGTGGCGGCGGCCTGAGACGACCCCGCTCCGGCTGTCGGCGCGGCATGAGTAGCGGCTGGGACTGAAGCGCTGGTCCGGCTAGACTCCGCTCCAGTTGCCGTCATAGCATGAGGCGCTCCCGCGGCAACGGTGTTTGCCGTGGTCGAGCGTGTCACGCGGCGTGGCGACTGTTGGCCCGCTTGCCGCTCCGCCACATCACCAACCTTGCGGAGACGCCTTCTTGGTGGGGATGGAGGCTCTGCTTCTGGTGGGCTGCCTGAAGACGAGGTGGAAGAAGAGTCGATTTGCAACGAGCCGCTCGCGTCCTTGGCGGGCTCGCTCGGCTCGGTGTCTTACCCGGCAAGCCCCTTCTTGCCGGCAGGCTCCCCTCGCTCGGCACGGCTTGCCGCTTCTGCTGCATCGGCCTCCTCCACAGTGAACCCGAACTCGCCCGCGGCTGCGGCTGCCGCTGCCTCCTCCAGCCTAGTGGCGATGAGCGCCATCTCCGCATCCGTGGTGTCGCGGGTGAGGCCGTCCTTGTCATCGAGGCGGATTGGCACTTCCACCAAGTCGTCTAAGAATTGCTGCATGACCTCGTCTGCAGGCTCCTGCCAAGTTGGCACAATCCCGTGCGAGTCGCACTCCGGCATCATCGCACGGATGCGGTCGAGCGCGGAATTGTTGCACAAAGGCACGACGCCCCCCGGCAACCTGAACACCTCGGGATGCTGGGGGTCATATTTGAACAGCTCCTGCAGCATCGCGTTGAGCTCCAGGACTGTGAAGCTGTAATTGAGGCCTGGCCGCAGCCTCATGATGTCTGCCGCGTTCTTGAACTCCCAAGTGGGCCTCCCCCATTCCTGCAGGGGGGCGATGCGGCGGCAAAGGAAGTTTGCGCTAACAGCGCCAACAGTAAGCCCGGCAAGCCTCAGGCGCAGGATCCTGGTGACGGCAATCTTCAGCCTGGTGTCCTCCGGAGCCATGTCACTCCAATCGCTGCCGCGTGCTACTGGGGTTCGGCGTTGGACGGTGAATGGCTGCGGGCTCTCCTCGTCAATCCAGCACCAATCAGCTCTCCACTCCTTCCACTTGCCGCGGAATTCTCCCTCCAGATAGGTCTCTTTCTTACCGGGCCTTGAGATCCAGGCAATCCCGCCGGATAGAGGCTCTCCTCTCTCTACTCGGGGTATGAAAAAGTGGCGGAAGAGGGCTACGTTGGGAAGGACTCCGACAAAGTTTTCGCAGAGGTGTGCGAAAACTGCCATTGTCAGGACGGCGTTGGGGGTGAAGTCAAGGAGATGGAATCCATAGGTGTTCATGATGTCGCAGAAGAAATCAGAGAAGGGCGGGCAGAGCCCGCAATAGAAGAACAATGCGAAGAAGGGGTACCCATTCGGAGCCTTCTTCCAAGCGGCGGCGGGGAGAACCTTTGTGCACGGATGCGATCGCGTCTCCGCCGACCAGAACAGATAGTAGTTCTCCCTCAGCTCCTTCGCGCCGAGCTTGGGAGGGAAAACGGACCGCTCCTTCCGCAGCGCCGCGAGCCGCTGCGCCTCGGTCGTCTTCACGGTCTTCCCCTTGTCGGCTTTTGGAGCCATGGCGGAAGTAGTGGAGGAGGTCGACGGCGTTGGTGGTGCTAGTGGCGATGGGGGGCGGAGCGCTGCTCTCTCTCTCTCTGAGCTTTGGGGAGGCAAGGGAGCGGCGGAGATTTCTGAGATTGGGAACGGCAACGGGCGAGTGGGCCAACTGCCCCTGTTTCCCCTGCTTATAAAGGGGGAGGGGGCGGACGTTCCGCATTTCTGAATAAAGAAACCCCCATGACCTCTCCCACGACACCGCATTCAACGCGTGCCATTCGGGGAAGGCGCGGTGGATACAGAGTGAGATACGACGTAACCTAGGCTGCGCGTGCCCGTGCCCTGTTTTGGGCCTGGCCCAACAGCGCTCGGCACCGTGTATGGCCCAGGCCCGGGGGCTCCTGTCGGTGTACTAGAGTAGGGGTACCCTAGTATCCCGAACTTGTGCACGGGCAGTCGCAGCATCCCGCGGCAAGGCTTGCCGGGTGACCGCCAAGATCCTCCGTGGTTCCTTTGGAGCCATTTAAGAACAAAGTGTCCAAGTCAAGAAGACAAGACCCCGGCAAGAGGAGCTTGCCGGGAAGGCCACTCAAGGCATTTCAAGGAACTTGACGCGGCGCACCACACGTTCCGGCAAGACCCGGTGAGCGACAAGCTCCCGGACGCGACAAGACAATGACCGCGGCAAGGCGCTTGCTGCGGCAAGCCACCTCTCCACGCCCGCGCTCCAGCACATCCACCAACGTGTCGCTCTGGGGCCCTTCCAGGCATACGTGGCGGAAGGCTGTGCAACTAGGGACGTGCGGTGGCAAGCGGCGCTGACAAGATCACCATCGTGGCGAACGGTGGCGTCCCTGGCGGTCCCTTTTCGCACTGTTTAGGCGACACAGACGGGCATTTAAGACCCTTGTCCCCTGCCGTCAGGGTTAGGTATGATACACTGTAGCAGGTAGCTGTGCCTACCACAGCATCTTTCCATTTTTTCCCTTTACCTCCATTGCCACCTGTCGGTAGCCCCTTGAGCATATAAAAGGAGGCCCGTGTGCAACGTAGGGAGGGGTTAGCCAGTTCGAACACTCACACTCGGTCTTGCTAGCCGCTGGTGTGTACTGTAGCACTCCGCGCTCCCGAGCTAGAAATCAATACAAAACCATAAAGCAGGAGTAGGGTTTTACGCATCCGTGCGGCCCGAACCTGGGTAAATCGCTCGCGTGCTTCGCCTCGATTTGCTCTTTGCACGATCTCCGCCCCCGCCGAACCGAAAGGGACCCGGCCCGCCGGTCCCATAGGTGCCCGTGGATCAGCACCCCGGCAATATGTGTCACACAAACTCCTTCTCCCTACTAGCAAGATGCCCATGCGTTGCACAGAACATCAAGATGCATTTGTATGAGAAGTTTATCTTGTGGGAGAAAAGGATGAACGAGGGAATGCCTTATTTGCAAATGTGGAGAGGGATGTGGGTATCTTTTTGCAAAATTGCCATAGTTTCCTTCCTGTCCGTCGGATATAAATCGGATGGCTATATTGCAGGATGGCAGGAACACCATCATCACCAACTCTGTTTTTTATAAGAGTAGAGATATGTGAGTGTCGCTGCCCCCCCTACACACACCCACACTTCCCAACACCGAAGGAGTAGGGTGACACCTCGATCTTGATACTAATCTATCGACTGGCTTCTCTCTCAAACATACACACACACTCTACCCGGCACTGAAGGAGTAGGGTGGCACACCGATCTTGATAATAATCTATCTACTCCTCTTTCAAACACACACACACACACACACACACTCGCTAGTTGTGCCTATGTGCCTACCGCGCACACTCTTGATACGTCTTTCTCTCCCTCCCCCTCCCCCCAACAATGACAGCAGAAGGGTGACAACTCGATCTGATCATGATCTGTCAATCTCTCTCAAACATTGTGTCTTGGTGCCTCGCTCGGTAGCCCCCTCGATATGTAGACTTCTCGCGCGCGCACAGTTGTAGTGACGATGACGCTGAACCCAGTGTGCCTTATTTTTAGCGGCCTCATGTGATAGTTTTCACCCTGTTTTCTGTTAATTAACAAGGAAAACTTTTCTTTGTTACTACTAGTGAATCTGAAATCATTCGGGGCAGACATAAAATATATCACTTCAACCCAATTATCGCAGCAACTATTTTAAAAGAAATAAGCTAGCTCCCCGTGCGTTGCACGGAACATCAAGATGCATTTGTATGAGTAGTTTATCTTGTGAGAGAAAAGGTTGAACGAGGGAAGGCCTTATTTGTGAACGTGGAGAGACGTGTGGGTATATTATTGCAAAATTGCCATAGTTTCTTTCCTATCCGTTAGATATAAATACAACAGCCTATATTGCAGGATGGCACGCACACCATCATCACCAACTCTGTTTTCTACTCCCTCCGTCCAAAAATACTTGTCATCAAAATGGATAAAAAGAGATGTATCTAAAACTAAAATACGTCTAGATACATTTCCTTTTATCCATTTTGATGACAAGTATTTCCAGACGGAGGGAGTATTTGTCTTTTTAGAGATTCCAACAAGTGACTATGACCGGACCTTACCAACATACTCAAAAAAGTAGTCCATAATTTTGATGTTGCCCTCTTTTCTTGGCGGTGCAGTGCCATCTGGATACCTCATAAATAAATAAAGTACTACATGATACTAATATATGATACATGGCGCAGGAGTACTAAGTATTATTAATACAGTTTTGCTAGAAGTCATCTAGATGAGATATAATTTGGTCTCATTCATCTTTTATAGCCATTGGATGTGATGCTATATAAGATGCGTGTGTGCTGACGTGGGTTGTATTTGTTCTTGTGCAACGAACTGACCACTGCATGTCATGTTTGATAGTCTCAAGTCATTAAAAGCATACAAGCCCCACATCTCTTCTTGGTTGATTCCTCTATTTATGTCAAAAAATAAGAAACAACGTGAGAGTTAATGCACCACGCCTATGTGTTTACTATTTGGTTTTCGTAAGATGACTTAATACTCACCTAGACGGAGGGAGTATTCGATTTGACAGCGGGCGACGCAGTTCCCAATACGGCTTTAATGCAGACGAGGGAGGAAGTAGCGGTTCCTGATATGTTGAATGGCCAATGCATCCACCTTCAATTAATGCATGAGGGAAGTAATGGGAGGAGGTCCGGGAAAAGGGGCTGCACGATGTGAATGCAACACAGTTTGCCCTCATTGCCCTCATATAAAGGCGCCCCTCCATTCCAATGCATCTACCACATCGTACGCACCTAAGCATTTGCCTAAGCACCTACACTAAGCGCAAAAGAGGTCACTCCAGACCCATGGCGGCGATGCTCGTGAGCGGCCAGCGGCTGCGCCAGATGGTCCACGACGCCGGCCTGCGGCATGGCGCCGAGGATCGTCTCCAGACGGTGTTGGAGCCTGGCTGGTGGATGGCCGCCTTCGCACCAACTACGACTCTCAGTTGGACCAGATGATCGTTGCCACCAGCAACAATTTCACCGTCCTCAAGAAGCTCGTGGACGACATCGCCGTACTCCTCTAGCCCGCGCACCCGGGCTCCTCATTGCCTGCCACCCTAATCGGCCTCCATGGCCGGAACCTCTTTCAAGCACTGGTGGCCCTGCGACTACCTGCCGACGCCATGAAGAATGTCCACCTGGAGGTCGCGCTCTCCGCGAGGCACCTCGCCCTGCAAGAATTCGTCGACCTACACATCCACATGTATGAGGAAATCGTGTACATAGGTATCTACAAGGCCAGTGAGGACGCTACGACGTTGTCCTTCCTCAACCGGCTGGAAGCCTTGGATGCCTTTGCTGAGAAGCACCTCAACCTCGCCACAAAAGCCGCCGCTCCTTAGCCGCCGGTCGGTGGCCCGGCGCACTAAGTTGAGGCGTTCCTAAGGATCCACTAAGTTGCGCTCTCCGGTGGATCCATCTTTCTTCTTGCCTTCTGTAACCACCACTGTGATCGCATGTTAGAATTCTTGTGAAATGTAGTACAAATGAATCCTTAGGAAAATATTCTACATGATTCAATCCTATGAAACAAACGACCAACGTAGGAAAATTTCCTAAGGATTCTAATCCTTCAAAGATCCTATGAAAATCCTTTAAATCAAACATACCCTAACTTTGCCACAACTAAGCTTAGGCAAAGTTATTAGTTCTTCAAAACGAGAGAAACAAGTTGGCAAGCCTAAGGGAATCTTGCCACATTTTGTGTGTGTATGTCATGTGGGGCCTTGGTGTGGCTTGCTTAAGGTGTGGCTTGAACCAAACACTCACCCAAGTTAATAAAACTTGCCTAACCTTACATTCCACAGATTTTGCCACATGTTAGAATCTAGAAAGCTCCACATGTAGAAGCATAATGCACAAACCACCAGAATCTCATGGGTGCAATGCACGTGTACCTTACTAGTACTAGTAGTTGGTAGTAGTAAGAAACAAATTCCAGTTTTGGCACGAGCTCATACTGCGGGAGCACCACAAGGCCTGCCACAGGAGTTACATTTCCCTCTCGGGGCCCACGGGACCGAACTTCAGTGGCTTAGTGCCCAGCCTATGAGTCAATGACATGCGAACCTTAAATGCGGCTGGCCGACATGTCATTCTCATGGTGGTGGCGTGGTTCGCGACTCACTCGTTCGAGATGAACCGACCGGTGGTGGCGTGGCCGTGGCGAGGGTGCCACAGCTGGGCGTCGAGGTGTTACGAGGTGTAGATGGCCACACCGGCAGGTACTACCTGTAGTACTCCCTCCGGTCCTTTTTACTCTGCATATTAGATTTGTCCGAAGTCAATCTCATCCAACTTTGACCAAGTTTATATAAAAAATTATAGACATTCACATAACAACACCAATATCATTAGATTCATCGTGGAATATATTTTCATATTATATTTATTTGATATTATAGATGATAATAATTTCTAATATAAATTTGGTCAAACTTAGCAAAGTTTGACTTTCGGCAAATCCAATGTGCAGAGTAAAAAGGACCGGAGGGAGTACATAAGTACTCTAGCTGAGGATTGATGCCCGGGATGAAATGTGTCATAGCCACTGGATAAAAATTCGATGGTGCGGGAGTATGGATCGGAGCACAACAGCGGAGCAGGCAAACCGCGTCCAATAGGGTGTGTCTGTGGTAGAAAGTTGATGGTCGCTGCAGTTCAGCTGGCCCGCATGTCATGCACACAAAGGCAGAGGAGCGGTGGGGCCAAGAGGGATGAGGGGCATGTTAGGGGGGATGAGGATCCCCTGACGCGAACAATCCTACCATTCAGTCACTGACATGTGGGACCCATAGGCGTGGGTCCCACCTGTCAGCGAAGTAAAGGCAGGGCAAGGCAGTGATAGCCACGTCACAGGATCCATGTCCACGTCGGGGGACGACATGCCGTGGGTTGGAGCGGCGTCGTGGGAATTGTGTGTGGGTGTGGCAGTGGTAGAAACAAGAAACACGATGGTCTCCGTGGGTCAACTTCCATGGACAAGCTGTCATGTGTGCTGACACATGTATATCAAAACTAGAGTGTTTATATTTCAAGCACGTGAACAAGTATTATTCTACTACTTTGGATCCATTGTAATGCACGGGCCAGCACATTGGTAGTAGTAGTGTCCATCTCTATATCTAGAGGCCTTCCCTCGTTCATCCTTTTCTCTGACAAGATAAACTACTCATACAAATGCATCTTGATGTTTCATGGAACACACGGGGATGTTTCCTTGGGGGTCTCTCCAGCGCGACGTGGCAGTAGTTGCAAGTTGACGCCCCTTGAGATGCCGACGTTGAGGGGCACTCGGATTTCGTCCGATGAGCAGGTAAGATGAGTTTGATCACGTAGTAAATGCATTCTAAAGACTACTTCCGTGTCCATTTCCTAATTCTCCCCCTGCCCACTGTTTCACAGGTTAGGCTCAGTGCGAGTGGAGATTGGCTTGCATATGTACGGGGTTTGGATGCAAATGAAGACGAAGGGGAGGTGAAGAAGCAGAGGAGAATCAGTTCCCGATGGAGAAGTAAATGGGAGAAGTGGCGTGAAGGCAGTTGATTAGACGGCTAGGTAGACTAAACGAAAAGGCTATGCGGGTAGACTGATGAGTCGTACCTGTTCGTGTATGTGCCCATCCTTCCTGATAGGTGGGACCTATGCATGCAAACAGATAAAAAATGTGTCGTAGTTATTTTTTGAGCGCGTGAGTGGGAGACACAACATTCTATGGTTAAGGAATACTCCCTCCGTTTAGGTGAGTATAAGTCGCCTTATGAAAATCAGGTTTTCCCAAAACCTTTAGGCATGGAGCATTAACTTCTTGCTCGATCCCCTCCCAGCCTCGTTAGCCAGCGTTCTCTTCCTGTGCTGCCGCGTTCTACCTTTCCATTTTTCCTCTTCTCAAGTGCAGAACGATCTGCATGCCGTCCTTGATGCACCAGAATGACCACTGCATGCATCGCGGCAGGGTGTTGATTGGGCATGCACGAGAATTTGGTTCTGCTCGCAATATGGATGATACCTGAAAGGTGAAGTGAACATGCATGCTAGCACAGGAGACCTATTTCCTCTATACAATACTGGATTACTCATGTTCCTACTACTAGTAGTAGTACAACTGTGGTACACTTGATGGTCAAAATACTATTCATCCGGTCCTCACAGTGAAGTGACAACACCCTGCGCCTGGCACTAGTCCAGGCGGCGTGTTCGGGTTACCAAAGTCAGCCTCACCCTATGCACTGTGCAGTCTGTCACTGCCGCTGTACAGCACATTGGCGCCTCGCCTCGTCTCCCTCTCCGCTCCCATAGCACCACTCCATCTCCATCACCTTCTCCGTCTCCGTCTCCGTCTCCATCTCACTGTGCCCCCGTGTACCGTCGCCTCACTCGCCTCCCCCGGTACCACTATTCCCTTGCTAGCCGCTCCAGCACCGACATCCTTCTCCCCCGTAAATCAAGCCCCCTTCCAAACTCCACCATGGCCGAACACGAACCGCGCAGCATCCATATGAGCCGTGATTGGAGCAATCTCCCCAGTGACATCCTCGATCTCTGTTGTTCGTGTATGGATATGTTGAGCGCCCTGCGGCTGGCTGCATGCTCGAGGGACATGCACACGGCCATTGTCGAATCGAGGCCTAAGATTTTCAAGACACCCTGCTTGCTGCTATCTGGTCTTGCAAGATTGGCTCACCATGATACGGAGGCGTGCATGATGCCCCTCGACTTCAATCCGATCTCCATTAGCCGAAACTTCTTTGCAGGTATGTAGTGGGTTGCCGTACATCATTTCCCTCGACATCGGTCCGATCACCATCGCCCGAAACTTCTTGGCAGGTATGTACTGGGTCGGCATGAACTCCCACTGGATGGCTGCCTTCAGAGAAGACGGTAAAAAGTTGGTGCTCGTGAACTTCCAGACCTCCCATGAGATTATCCTTCCTCTGTTGGATTATATAGAGTATTACCATCGCGGTCCAAGTCATCTAGATTACTACGCCAGTTGGACGGACCTTGTTTTGCAGAAGATTGTAATCTTCCAAGTGCCCACACAACATGCGAATTACGCAGACTTCCAGCTAATCGCCTTGTTCGACCGCAGACTCGCCTATCTTTACGCCGGTGCCTTCTTTAGCTGGAGTCAACTCAGCTCGCAGTGGATCATCGTCAAAGCTGATACACACTTCTGTGATGCTATTGAACACAATGGCATCATCTACGCGATCGACAAAGTAGATGGCACCACGTATTGCTGGGACGGCGCGTGTAAGTTGTTTCCATCTCATGTTAATGATGGCGCCATGACATTGTTTGAAATTTTTGTGATGAGTGGCATATCCCTGTTTGAGCAGAATTTGAGTAGAACTATGGCAAAGTATTAGAGACATCGTAAATCAACTATATTTGGAATGAGTTAATTCATGCGATTGTGACCATGTCATTACAACCAATTTGTACCTTGAATAATCAAACGGTTAGGAATATATGGATATTATCCTTATTTTACAGTAATCTATATACTACTACTAAATATGAGTGTGTATGAATGGCCATGTTAGTTTCCTCATTTTCATGATGTAGAAACATGCACCACACTGTTGGTTTCATCTAACCATACATTAGGGAAGTAAATGTGCATATGGAGAACTCTATATTTGGATGTAGTGAAATCCTGCAATGCTTACCATGTGTACATACCTATATTCGCCCTTCAGCAATCAATGGCTAGAATAATATCCTCACAAAAATTTTGCCCACAGAACACGAGTATATAACAATGCATGGTCTGTTAGTTACCTTGAAGAATTTGTTTGTGAGGACAGAACATGATTACATAACATGCATGACATGGTAGTTTCCTGTGAAGAATCGATTGCGAGATAACATGAGTATAACCATGCATGGCACTTCTATATTTTCGAACCCAGTATACATTTCCCTGTATTTTCCTCCCAGTTCCAACAGGGACATATCAATGCTATTTCTTGCATTATCCTACTCATACTCTGAACAATGTTGATCTTACATTAACAATGCATGTCCTTTTTGATATGATGCAGTGTCCCTATAGCTACTGCCCTTTGTAATCACACCACCTTTGCCAAAAATAGGGAAGCACAACTGGTTCCTCGCTCGATCAGACCACGACAAAAGACTGATGATCATTCGGACACATGAGCCGGAAAAGTTATATTGCAAAAACCCCCACTGTATACAAGCACCATGTAATCCGTGAGTATCCGGACAGTGGTTGTTACATCTATGAGCAGGATACCAGCTTGTTGGGGCCTTTAGGATTTTTTAGTTGCAGGCGGGAAAACAGCCTTGGTTCCCACTCTCTGTTTCTCGGACTCAATTATCCGATTAACTAGGAGATCACCGTTGGCAAGGACCTTAATGGCAGAGAGGAGCTATGGAAAACTGTGTCTACACGGCGAGCCCTAGGAGTTTGGGAGCAAACTCCCCTGATTGTCAACGATATAGCCTGCAGCCAAAAGAAGGTGAGAATGACAAAGGCATCCGGATTAACTTTGATCCTTGGATGTCTCAATTACGACAGGCAGTGATGTGGTTCAAGCCTTCAGGTTGATAGGTAATTGGGCTGTTGCATCGAAAGGGTGGAGTACTGGTGTCTCCAGATCACTGGTCACTGAAGCGGGGCTGCAAATTATGATGGTGTTGGATCATATCTTTGAATGATTTTGTTGTCTTTGCTGCTGGTTCTGGATGGGTAGTTCTTTCTTTTGTTATGCATATTCCTTGTCATTTGGTCATCCTCGTCTATGTCACTCTTACTATGTAATAGTTGCTTCTGTTTAGAATGTCATTCTCATCTGGATCACGAGTCTGAGCGCTGCAGATGGGTGCGTTTTGGTGGTGTAGCAAGACTTCTTATGAACTATCATGTCTTGCTGTTTATGTCAGTAGTAGTCACTAGTCAGTGTTTGAATGTTGTATATATCGTTGTTTCGAACTGTTTATTGTCTCGAACTACTGGTGGGCTAAATGAGGGCATCACCATTCTCCAGTGTTCAGAGTATATCTCCTTTTTTCAAGTTATATAATTTGATCTCAGTGTCTTTTCGATGATGTACACTTGTTTGGGCCAGTGAGGTGTCGATGAATATGGGCCGAGTAGTAACGCGATGCCAAACAGGTCAATTATGACTCTCAGGTTGGGCTCTCAAAAGATCCAGAAAAAAAGGCCGAGCTCTCCAAAAAAGAAATAATAAGGACTCTTAGGCCGACATGTGGGCGCCACCGGTGTTTTCGTGCGCTTGCGCACCGAGAGCATATTGGCGCGTGCTCGAAATTCATGCTACCTTTTCATCCCAGTCTCCCGTCCCTCCCCCACCTCAGGAATCTCGATTCCTACTCCAGTTCCCCCAAATCCCCCTCCTGTACTCCCTGTACTCAAGTGCACTATCATGTCGCCGGTCAACACGGATCTCCGAGGCAGAGATCCTGAGGTCCGCCCTGCCTTCGGTCGCTGCGTGCTATCGCTCAACATTGGCATGTCGGCGCTTGACGACCAGTTTGCCGGCAAAGTGCTGATGGTAACCATCAACGGCGACCGGCCTCCGTCTCGCCGGACGACCTTGTCAAAGCTCTTGGCATTGCGCACGGCATCCAAATAAGTGACTTGCTCGTCGAAGTCTGTCCGCCACCGGCTGATTTCTTCGTCAGGTTCTGGACAATTTTCGACTGCAGTTGTGTGTTCGAATCTTCCCGGCGTTTGTTCTGCGATGGCGCGCTGGTGAGCTTTGATCGGTGGCACCCAGGATGGGGCTCGGTGCCCTCTGAGCTTGAGTTTTTAACAAAGCTTACCTTCCACGGCATGCCTCGACGTGCTTGGAACAGTGAGTCCATGAACGAGCTTATCAACGACCTTGGAGGTGAGCTCGTAAGTATGTTTGTTCCTCCAGATAGCTGGGCTCTGACGGTTATGGCATGGATGAAGAAGCCGTCCACCATACCGAAGGTGATTGGTGTTGAGATACCGGTGCAGGAACCGGGGTTGTACTATTCGTCGCCACCAAGGCCGCCGCGGACCACGTTAGGGATGTACCTGTATCGAGTGTTCGTGCATGTCGAAGAAGTGGTGAATCCATCAATCGAAGTCCTGCCGCCGCCGCTGGTGCCAGGGTCCGTCGACGACGTCCATTACAGGAGTCAACATCAGACTTTCCCCGTGTTTCTCGGAACGATGGATGGCACAGGGCCTACTCCATCGCGCGGCAGAGACCACTGCTTCTTTGGGAGAAGAGGCAGGGTTGGCTCCCTGGATGTGCTCTAATTTGAGGTAACAACTGAATCTTGTCAGATACTAGTTAAATCCGAGCTATGGGTGTGAAGCACTGATATGCCAGTACATTTGGTTGTGACCTGTTCTAATTTTGTACATGAACTTTTTTTAGACAGGGTTGTACGTCAACTTAATGTGCTAGCATAACTTATTGTGGTGTCTATCTGTTTTCTTTGCACAACATTCAAGATATATCCCCATCATTGATAAAGACGATGAACCGTTATGTACAACTTCATTGGTTTCAACATAGCCCTTCCCATAGCGATACACTGCTTCCATCCTGATTGTGCTGCCTGCGTGAAATTTTTGTATGCAAGTTCAGTGTGCTATGATGTTCTATATGATTGTGTCAACTATATAAGTTTTTACTGAGCATCAGCAATGCATATGGATGAAAGATGTATTTAGGAGCATCGACCGATGGGTCTCTCTCTCTATCTCTCTCTCTCGCACACACATACACACACACACACGTGCACATGAACAAGTGGGACCCATTGAATTATTTATTTGCTCGTGACAGCTTTTAATTAGGTTCCACTGTAATCCAACTTTTTTCTTAAGTTATTAATTGAGCTCAGTGACTTCAAAAAGTTGTACAGAAGCCTTGTTTGGGCCTTTCCGGTGTCGCTGAACAGGCCTTTTTTTTCAACATCAGCAATGCAACTGGGCTGACAGTTGTACACAATATCCGGGTGAACTTGTTATTCTCCTCCCCGCTGGGCTGCAAACTTTCCTAGGAGGTATGCATTAGGCTTAACAAGAAAATGGACTTTAAGAAATAATAAATGGGATGTAATTATAATAACTGGACAATTACTATGCACCAAACACGTAATTAGTTTCAAAAATATATTATTTTTGGAATTTGAAAATTTTAATTTCATTACTTGTTGCGTGCGCAATATTTCGTTGGATTTTAACGTAATACAACTTTATTTTGAAATTATATTTAACCTGACTAGAAATTTCGGATGAAAATATTTTGGATCCCATCAAAATGTGGGAATTTTTTTGAATTCTGTTCTGAGCGGTTGTTTGAAATTATTAACCGTTATCCTAGCTAGAAGTTGGGCTGTACTTTTAACAAACTGTAAATGGGCTGTAGTAAATTCCATTAGAATTAATAAATGGGATGTACATTCTTATGAATCGCAAATGGGCTATATGTTCTCTGCCAAATCTGAGCTATGGGCCTACTAAGTTGACGCGTACCAAGGGCTTTGTCAACTTAGTCAATATAAACGATTCTAGCTACAGTGATCGTAGGATGTCCATCCAACGACCGTAGTGCTTCTTCAACCTCTGGTCTTCTTGCTCCAGCCGCCCAAAGCAGCGCTGGTCGTGTCGCGTGCTCTTGCCTCCCGTGGCCGGCTGTGATGCCGCGGAGGCCTCACCGCCCCGTACTACTCCCACCGATGGCGAGGCCATCCCTCTACTCACCCACACCCCCTGTTATTCTGCGGCGACGGCAGCCTCACACCGTAGCCAAACCAGTGAACCCTCATACTCCTCTCCACACGGGCTTCCACTGCTACCTCTTCCCTGGCTCCGTGTCATCGCCTTCCTAGGCCTCGCCGTCGTCTAGACCACCGCCCTGGTGCTCTCCGCGCGGCATGGTCAACATGGTTAACGACCGACTTCCATCGGAAGAGTACTGTACATGGAGAGGCTGACAGCTGGGTCCAGGCGGCCGCAAGGAAGTGCCTCCTTATTACGCACAAAATAATTATTCCTCCACCTGACAGCAGGGACCCACCGGACGGGCCACCTTATTTCGCAAAAAAAATGTTTCCCCTGACTGCTGGGACCCACCGGACGGGCCAGCGTATTTTGCGAAAATAACGTTCCCCCCGTTGTCAGCTCGGACCCACCAGAAGTGCCTCCTTATTACGCACAAAAAACGAATACTCCCCCTGCTAGCTGGGATCCACCATGGTGGGAGGCTCACTTGTGGGCCTACTAAGTTGACTGGGATGGGGGCCTTTGTCAACTTTAGTCAATATGGACGATTCTAGCTCCAGTGACCATACGATGTCCATCCAATGACCGTAGTGCTTCTCAACCTCTGGTCTTCTTGCTCCAGCCACCCAAAGCAGCGCCGGTCGTGCCGCATGCTCCTGCCTCCCGTGGCCGGCTGTGCTGCCGTGGAGGCCTCACCGCCCCCTACTATACCCACCGCTGGCCAGGCCCTGCGGCGACGGCAGCCTCACACCGCAGCCGAACCAGTGAACCCTCGTACTCCTCTCCATGCAGGCTTCCACTGCCGCGTCTTCCCCGGCTCCCCGTCGTCCCATTCCTAGGCCTCGTCGTCGTCCACTGCCCTAGTGCTCTCGGTGCGGCGTGGTCAACGTGGTCAAGGAACGACTTCCATCGGACGTGGACTGTGCGTGGAGAGGCTGATAGCTGGGTCCACGGCCGCAGCAAGGAAGTGCCTCCTTATTACGCGGAAAATAATGATTCCTCCACCTGACAGCTGGACCCACCGGACGAGCCACTGTATTTCGCGAAAAAAAAACGTTTGCCCCGGACTATTGGGACCCACCAGCTACATCTTCGCACACAAGGAAGTGCGTCTGGGAAAAAATGATTCTCCCCCTGACAGCTGGGACCCACCAGCTACATCTTCGTAGGTGTAGCAACCAGACCTCAAATAGTTTGATCTCTGTGCTCCGGTGTCATCCCTGGATCAGTAATGCTGACACCACACAGTACTCGGAGGATTTATAGCAGAGTAGCAATCACACACTTATTACATCGAGTGTCTCAAAAGAGAACTTATTACAATAAATATGGCTTAAGGCCATCTAATAACGATAACAGTGGAAGACTTGGAAGATAAGTGAGTCCATAAACTCCGACGGCATCATTGAGTATAGAACCACAACCTAAAAACTCCTTAATCATCGTCTGAAAAGTCTGCAACATTAACGTTGCAGCCCGAAAACGGGTCAGCACATGGAATATGCTGGCAAGGTAACACATAGAGAGTAATGGAATGAAACAGCTATACTACATGCATATTTGGATGGTGGGAAGCTCTATGGCTACAGTTTTGCGTAAAGCCAATTTTTCCCTACTTCAAAGGAATAAATTTAATTACTATCATGGTGGTTGTTAAACATTGAGAATGGTTGACAGCATTCTCAATCCCAATTAAGCATCATCATTAAACATAACCCAACAAAATTAGTTTAGAGTAACATATTGAGATTCACATGATAATCCAGGTACTAGATACTCAAGATGTCCATAACCGGGGACACGGCTAACCATGATTAGTTTATTACACTCTGTAGAGGTTTGCGCACTTTTCCCCACAAGACTCGGTCGCCTCCGTTTGGTTTCTCGCACTAACTGGTGTTTGAGAAGACGGATGACCGAGACATAGTCTTTCAGAAGCGCTAGCACCTTACGATCGGGTAGACCGTACCACCTACATCCCCTACATCTGCTAGTATACCACTGTAAGAGTTCGCAGAACTTAGTCAACTATGCTAGAGCCCATAATAGCTTGTGGCTGCACACGGAAGTTTCTAGTATGAATAGTCTCATGATCCCTTTGAGCCTAGGTGGCGGTCCAAAAGAAAACAGGCAAGTCCTGGAATACCCAGGTGCCTCAATCCACCTAGATGGGTGTTTAAGTTGCCACCTTAGATAAACCATTAATTAACAATCTCACATCTGTCATGGATATCACTCACCCAATCCATGTCTACTAGCATAGCATGGCATAATAAGCAAACGTAGAAGTATCTCCCAAAGGTTTGATAATAACAAGTAATAGGTACTACCTCATCTACTTCCCATCCCACAATTTAATTAGATCCTAATCACGCAATGTGTGAGGTTTGATCTAATGCAATAAAACTGGGTAGTAGAAAAGGTATGATCAAAGTGTTACTTGCCTTGCTGATGATCCGGGAAACCTAACGATTCGAAGTAACAGGCGGCGCACTCCGGGTACTCTATCGCAAACAAACAAACAAACAAGCATACAATAAGTACTCATCTAATGCACAGGTAAAACTCAAATAAGAGATCTAACCAGAAGGTTCATATTAAGAACTCCGGTTGGCAAAAAGAATCAAATCGAACGAAGCAACGAAAATCAAACGGCGAAAGAAAACAACTTCGTTCTAGTAATCTGGATCTAAGGCAAATTTTACAGTAGCAAAACCTTGTTTAAGTTGGTTATCCGGATAGAGGGTTTCGAGACGAAACTCTAGGCGCTTGAATCGCCTGATTCCGATAAACGAGCGAAAAGTTATACTAAAACGAAAATCGAATCAGGAATCGCGATCAGAAAAATCGCGGATTTAATCCGAGAAAAAGAAAAACAACAAACGCCGATTCTTTTTTTTTGTTTTTTCCTCTTTTTTTTAACGATGGCACGGAAAACGAGGCGCGGCGAACCTCGGCGGCGGCGCGGGCGGCGGCGCATGGCGGCGGCTAGGGCGGGGAGCGGGCTAGGGTTTGGGGGCGCGGGTGGCTGGGCTCGGCTGGCTCCCCCCAGCTTATAAAGCCTAGTGGGCTGGGAGTCCGGGTCGGACACGGCCCCTAGGTCGGTTCTTTTTTTATTAATTCGCTCAGAAGAAAAAAATAAAAAGAAATACTAAACGGACTCCAAAAATTTCGAAATAAATTTTCACGGGCTTCTAAAATCAAGCCGCACAAGATGAACATTTATTTGGGACCTAAATGCAATTTTGAAAAACGCACATTTTTCCTAAATTCAAATAAAACACCGAAAAACTCCGAAATAAAACCTTATTTGATTTTATTATTAAATCCTCAATATTTCCTTATTTTGGGAAAGTCATTTTATTCCCTCTCTCATATTTTTGTAATAGAAATAATTGATGATAAAATAAATAAAATCAAATGATCCTATTTTCAAAATTTGAGAAAACTCAAATATGAAAATAACGAAATCCCCAACTCTCTCCGTGGGTCATTGAGTTGCGTAGAATTTCTAGGATCAACCAAAATGCAAAGTAAAATATGATATGCATGGTGATCTAATGTATAACATTCCAAATTGAAAATTTGGGATGTTACAAACCTACCCCCCTTAAGATGAATATCGCCCTCGAGATTCATGTTGGCTAGAAAATAGGTGAGGGTGGTCCTTGAGTAAATCTTCCTCTCGCTCCCAGGTGGCTTCATCCTCTGTGTGGTGGCTCCACTGAACTTTGCAAAACTTAATAACCTTGCTGCGGGTAACTCGGCTGGCAAACTCGAGGATCTTAACTGGTTTCTCCTCATAGGTCAAATCATTATCCAACTGAATAGTTTCCAATGGCACTGTGTCTCTCAACGATATTTCAGCCATCTCCGCGTGACATTTCTTTAACTGAGAAACGTGGAACACATCATGAACTCCTGATAATCCTTCGGGCAATTCCAACTTGTAGGCCACTTCTCCCATACGCTCGAAAACTCGATATGGTCCTACAAATCGTGGTGCTAACTTCCCTTTTACTCCAAAATGCTTTGTTCCCCGAAGTGGAGATACTCGAAGATAAGCTCTATCTCCGACTTCATAAACTGTCTCCTTGCGTTTAGCATCTGCATAACTCTTCTGTCTAGACTGGGCTACCTTGAGCCTATCACGAATCAACTTCACCTTCTGTTCAGACTCTTTAATCAAGTAAGGTCCAAACAACTGGCGGTCTCCAACTTCGTCCCATGACAACGGTGTCCTGCACCTCCTTCCGTACAAAGCTTCGAAAGGGGCCATCTTTAAACTGGTTTGGTAACTGTTGTTGTAAGAGAACTCTGCATATGGCAAATTATCGTCCCAACTAGATCCGTAATCTAGCGCACAAGCTCTCAGCATATCCTCCAAAATCTGATTGACTCTCTCGGTCTGTCCATCTGTCTGTGGATGAAAAGCTGTACTGAATTCTAGCCTGGTACCCAAAGTTTCGTGCAACTGCTTCCAGAACTTTGAGGTAAACTGGGTTCCTCTATCTGATACGATACTCCTCGGAACTCCATGCAAACATACGATCCTGGTCATGTATATCTTTGCCAACTTAGCACTGGTGTAAGTGGTCTTTACTGGGATGAAATGAGCTACTTTCATCAATCGATCAACTACAACCCAAATCGAGTCATAGCCTAAACGAGTCTTGGGTAATCCCGTGATAAAATCCATGCCTAGCTTATCCCACTTCCATTTGGGTATCGGCAATGGTGTATCAATCCTGCTGGCTTCTGATGCTCTGCCTTTACTCTCTGACATACATCACAAACTGCTACATACTCCGCAATATCCTTCTTCATTCTAGTCCACCAAAAAATATCCTTCAAATCCAAATACATCTTGGTATTTCCTGGGTGAATTGAATACGGTGAGTCATGTGCCTCTTGCAAAATCAACTTCCTGATCTCCGGGTCATTGGGCACGTAAACACAGTCTTCAAACCATAGGGTGTCGTGCTCATCCTCACGAAATCCTTTAGCTTTTCCTTTGCTCAGTTTCTCCTTTATAGCGGCAATCTCCTTGTCAGCGTTCTGAGCTTCTCTAATTGTACCCATCAAAGTTGACTGAATCTCCAATGCTGCTACATAGCCTCTCGGAACTATTTCCAAACATAGTTCACGAAGATTTTCTGCTAACTCCTTGGGTATTTCTCCCGTCATTAATGTATTGACATGGCTCTTACGGCTTAATGTGTCAGCTACTACATTAGCCTTTCCAGGATGATAGTGCAATTTCATATCATAATCCTTGATAAGCTCCAACCATCTCCTTTGTCTGAGATTCAACTCCTTCTGTGTGAGAATGTACTTCAAACTCTTATGGTCCGTGTACACCTCACAATGATTTCCAATGAGAAAATGTCTCCATGTCTTCAATGCATGCACTACGGCTGCTAACTCCAAATCATGCGTGGCATAATTCAACTCATGAGGCTTCAGTTGTCTTGAGGCATATGAAATAACTCTCCCTTCATGCATAAGCACTGCTCCAAGTCCTCGACGTGAAGCGTCGCAATACACCTCATAATCTTTGGTCTGGTCTGGCAAAATTAACACTGGTGAGGTAACCAAATGTTTCTTCAACTCCTAGAAACTAGCCTCACATTCCTCTATCCATATGAACTTGGTATCCTTCTTTAACAACTCAGTCATAGGCTTTGCAATCTTTGAGAAATTCTCAATAAATCTCCGGTAGTATCCTGCGAATCCAAGAAAACTCCGGATCTCTCCAACTGTTGTTGGGGCTTCCCATTTGGTCACGGTTTCAACTTTAGCAGGATCTACTGCTATACCTTCTCCAAATATAACGTGTCCGAGGAATCCTACTTCCTTCAACCAAAACTCATATTTGCTGAACTTGGCATATAATTGATGTTCTCTGAGCTTTCCAAGGACCAAACGCAAATGCTCCTTATGCTCCTCTTCATTCTTCGAGTAAACTAGGATATCATCAATGAACACTACGACAAACTTATCCAAAAACTCCATAAACACTTTGTTCATCATGTTCATAAAATATGCAAGTGTGTTAGTCAGACCAAATGACATAATGGTATACTTGTACAGCCCATACCTGGTGGTAAAAGCTGTCTTCAGAATATCCTGTTCTCGAATCTTCAACTGGTGGTATCCTGATCGCAGATCGATCTTGGAAAATACCTTAGCTCCTTGCAATCGATCAAACAGATCGTTGATCATTGGTAGTGGGTACTTGTTCTTGATCGTTACTTCATTCAATCCTCGATAATCAACAACCATCCTTAACGATCCATCCTTCTTCTCCACTAGAAGTACTGGCGATCCCCAAGGCGAAGAACTTGGGCGAATATATCCCTTATCCAGTAACTCCTTAATCTGCTTCTTAATTTCCACAAAATCCTTTGCTGGCATCCTATATGGTCTTTTTGATATTGGCCCTGTGCCTGGCAATAGCTAAATCAAAAACTCAATATCTCTATCTAGTGGCATGCCTGGCAACTCCTCTGGAAATACATCAGGGAAATCCCTTACCACTGGTACTTCCTCCTGCACAACTCATGTTAGGCAATTTACTTGAGTCCACTTTGGCACATGCCGGGATACATACTTGATCCTTCTCCCTTCTGGGGTGGTAAGCAAAATTGACTTACTAGCACATTCAATATTCCCTTCATACTTTGATAACCAATCCATGCCTAATATCACATCCAATCCTTGAGATTCCAATACTATTAGGTCTGAGGGAAAAACATAGTTACCAATCCTTAATGGTAACCGATCACACCATAGACTAGCCACATACTCTGCTCCGGGCGAGGTTACTAACATGGGTGACCTAAGGGCTTGGGTTGGTAGGTTATACTTATCCACAAATCCCCTTGAGATGTATGAATGCGATGCACCAGTATCAAAAAGAACGAGTGCAGTAAATGACTTAACCAGAAACTTACCTATTACTGCATCGGGCTAAGCTTCAACCTCCTCCACACTAACGTGGTTCACCTGTCCCATGTTGAAAGGGTTCGGCTTCTTTCCAGAACTTCCATTGCCATTTTGGCCTTCGGGACATTCATTGGCATAATGTCCGGTCTTCGAACACTTAAAGCAAGTGACTTGGCTTAGGTCCTTCTTGGCCGGGGTTGAGGGGTTGGTGCGGTTCTGGCCGTTGCTTCCTCCATTGCCATTACCATTCTTGGTGCCATTGTGATTTCGTGAGCTACCTCCTCCATGGGTATGCTGAAAATGTCCTCCCGGTCTAGGGGTAAAACGTGGCTTCTGTTGAGCTCCTGAATTGTACTTTCCTTGTGCATACTTCCTCTTGCGGTTCTCAATCTGTTGCTGCTTCCCTTCAATCATAAGAGCATGATCTACCAACTCCTGGTAGTTGTTGAAGGTTGCTACCATCAACTGCATGCTCAACTCATCATTCAGTCCTTCCAGAAACTTCTCCTGCTTAGCTGCATCCGTAGCGACGTCATCTGGGGCATAACGTGCTAACTTACTAAATTCCTCCACATACTGGCCAACTGTCCGTCCTCCTTGGCGCAATTTGCGAAACTCACGCTTCTTCATGGCCATAGCTCCTGCTGAAACATGGGCAGTTCGAAAAGCCTGCTGAAATTGGTCCCATGTGACAGTGTCGACATGGAAAGTGGCTGTGAAATTCTCCCACCATGATGCTGCGGGTCCTTCAAGCTGATGTGCGGCAAACTTCACCTACTCTGCATCTGTGCATCCTGCTGTGGTCAACTCTCTAGCTGTCTTGCGGAGCCAATCATCTGCTACTATCGGCTCGGTGCTACTGGAAAACCCTAGCGGATTCAGCCTAAGAAAATGGGCTAAGTGGTCAACAGGTGGTGGTGGTGGTGGTGGGTTGTTGTTGTTGTTCCCCTGATTCCGATTCTGGACTAGCAATTGCATCAATGTGTTCTGCTGCTGGATCAACTGGGTGAGCTCCCGTGGAAAGGTAAATCCGGGGCCACATCTTGGAGGCATCTGAGGGTTTAGAAAAGATGAGATATAAGAATAGAGGGGGTCTAAAGAGAAAACACTACCCATATGCACATGAGGCAAAAGCAAACAATTCACTTCAATCAATCAAACAAAGGCATACAATCGATCTATCTATCGAAAAAGTGCTCGGACTACTATATTTACATGGTGGACTACTACTACTACTAATGAGGTGGTCTACTAGAAATATTCTTCGGTTGCAGACTCCATGATATCTCCTCCAGCTTCATCAACATAGTCATCATCGCTATTATCTGATTCCGAGTCGGTGCCGTCAATGATGATGTAGTCTTCCGGGCTAATTTCCTGGGGTTCTTCGTCTTCATCTACTGGCGTAGGGCCTCCCATAAATATTCCAATCTGCTTGATCAGGTCATCATTCTTCTCCACCAATACTTCAATTTCCTCTTCATAATCTTCACGTGTAGCCTTTAGTTCTTCTTCCAGTTCCTTGATTCTTGTCTTAGCTTTATTTAGATCTATCATGTCAGCACACATCTGGTTCTCCTGTCATCGAATGTGCTAGTTTAACTCCTGGATAAAAGCTGCAATTGATCTTCCTTCCTGGTGCTGATCATCTCCCAGTGTTCATCTCGGCGCCCACAAATCTGGTAGATAGCATCCTTGAGATCCTTGCGGTAAACTTCTCCAATGCGTCCCATGGCGATGTGAGCTGCCATGCTCTTTCCTAGATTCCAAGTTGGTGCGTCAAAAAAACTCTATGGGCTCAGTGACTGGCATGAACGTCCTTCCTGGAACTTGAACTTGAATCATCCAGCGCTCTTCTTCAGGTAAAGTGGCGTTGTAGGTTCCCGTGAAGCTTGGTACTCCTATATTCAAGTATCTAGTGACTTCCTTCAAGTGTCGTCCAAAGGGTGTATCTTCATCCGGTTGTGTGAACTTGTTCCTTGCATCCGCCATCCTAAAGAGTAGAAAAGATGGGAGGTCAAAAGAGAAGAGAGTGAATAGTGATCTAGGTCTTGTGCTTAGTGGTCGTGTCCTATAGTCAGCGTGTGCTCTGATACCATCTTTGTAGCGACCAGACCTCAAACAGTCTGATCTTTGTGCTCTGGTGTCAACCCTGGATTAGTAATGCTGACACCACACATTACTCGGAGAATTTATAGCAGAGTAGCAATCACACACTTATTACATCGAGTGTCTCAAAAGAGAACTTATTACAATAAATATGGCTTAAGGCCATCTAATAACGATAACAACGGAAGACTTGGAAGATAAGTGAGTCCATCAACTCCAACGGCATCACTGAGTATAGAACCACGACCTAAAAACTCCTTAATCGTCGTCTGAAAAGTCTGCAACATTAACGTTGCAGCCCGAAAACGGGTCAGCACATGGAATATGCTGGCAAGGTAACACATAGAGAGTAATGGAATGAAACAGCTATACTACATGCATATTTGGCTGGTGGGAAACTCTATGGTTACAGTTTTGCGTAAAGCCAATTTTTCCCTACTTCAAAGGAATAAATTTAATTACTATCATGGTGGTTTGTTAAACATTGAGAATGGTTGACGGCATTCTCAATCCCAATTAAGCATCATCATTAAACATAACCCAACAAAGTTAGTTTAGAGTAACATGTTGAGATTCACATGATAATCCAGGTACTAGATACTCAAGATGTCCATAACCGGGGAAACGGCTAACCATGATTAGTTTATTACACTCTGCAGAGGTTTGCGCACTTTTCCCCACAAGACTCGATCGCCTCCATTTGGTTTCTCGCACTACATAGTGTTTGAGAACATGGATGACCGAGACATAATCTTTCAGAAGCGCTAGCACCTTACGATCGGGTAGACCGTACCACGTACATCCCCTACATCTGCTAGTCTACCACTGTAAGAGTTCGCACAACTTAGTCAACTATGCTAGAGCCCATAATAGCTTGTGGCTGCACACGGAAGTTTCTAGTATGAATAATCTCATGATCCCTTTGAGCCTGGGTGGCGGTCGAAAAGAAAACAGGCAAGTCCTGGAATACCCAGGTGCCTCAATCCACCCAGATGTGTGTTTAAGTTGCCACCTTAGATAAACCATTAATTAACAATCTCACATCTGTCATGGATATCACTCACTCAATCCACGTCTACTAGCATAGCATGGCATAATAAGCAAACATAGAAGTAACTCCCAAAGGTTTGATAATAACAGGTAATAGGTACTACCTCATCTACTTCCCATCCCACAATTTAATTAGATCCTAATCATGCAATGTGTGAGGTTTGATCTAATGCAATAAAACTGGGTAGTAGAAAAGGTCTGATCAAAGTGTTACATGCCTTGCTGATGATCCGGGAAATCTAACGATTCGAAGTAACAGGCGGCGCACTCCGGGTACTCTATCGCAAACAAACAAACAAATAAACAAGCATACAATAAGTACTCATCTAATGCACAGGTAAAACTCAAATAAGAGATCTAACCAGAAGATTCATATTAAGAACTCCGGTTGGCAAAAAGAATCAAATCGAATGAAGCAACGAAAATCAAACGACGAAAGAAAACAACTTCGTTCTAGTAATCTGGATCTAAGGCAAACTTTACAGTAGCAAAACCTTGTTTAAGTTGGTTATCCGGATACAGGGTTTCGAGACGAAACTCTAGGCGCTTGAATCGTCTGATTCTGATAAATGAGCGAAAAGTTATACTAAAACAAAAATCGGATCAGGAATCGCGATCAGAAAAATCGCGGATTTAATCCAAGAAAAAGAAAAACGACGAACACCGATTCATTTTTTTCTCTCTCTTTTCTTAACAACGGCACGGAAAACGAGGCGTGGCGGGATCCGGCGGCGGTGGCGGCGGATGACGGCGGCGGTGAGCGGCGGCGCGCGGCGGCGGCGGCGGCTAGGGCGGGGCGCGGGCTAGGGTTTGGGGGCACGGGTGGCTGGGCTCGGCTGGCTCCCCCCGGCTTATAAAGCCTAGTGGGCCGGGAGTCCGGGTCGGACACGGCCCCTAGGTCGGTTCGTATTTTTTAATTATTCCGCTCGGAAGAAAAAAAATAAAAGAAATACTAAACGGACTCCAAAAATTCCGAAATAAATTTTCGCGGGCTTCTAAAATCAAGCCGCACAAGGTGAACATTTATTTGGGACCTAAATGCAATTTTGAAAAATGCACATTTTTCCTAAATTCAAATAAAACACCGAAAAACTCCGAAATAAAACCTTATTTGATTTTATTATTAAATCCTCAATATTTCTTTATTTTGGGAAAGTCATTTTATTCCCTCTCTCTCATATTTTTGTAATAGAAATAATTGATGATAAAATAAATAAAATCAAATGTCCTATTCTCAAAATTTAAGAAAACTCAAATATGAAAATAACGAAATCCCCAACTCTCTCCGTGGGTCATTGAGTTGCGTAGAATTTCTAGGATCAACCAAAATGCAAAGTAAAATATGATATGCATGATGATCTAATGTATAACATTCGAAATTGAAAATTTGGGATGTTAAAGTAGGCAAGGAAGTGCCTGACAGTCGGGACCCACCAGGTCGAAGCGTACGTAGCATTGTCATTCTGGTCGCGAACGTGTACGTACATATATACTGGTGGATGTAGAGGCGTGCACGTGTCGTAGTAGAGGCACGTAAGTGTCGTAGTAGAGGCGCGCACGTAGCATGTACACGTATGTACAGCGGCCAGGGTGCAAGAAAGAAAATATGGCCACGTATGTGTACATACAGCCGGTGTCCCAAAGGCCTACTCGCGCATACGTACGGCCAGGGCTCGTGTACATGGCTGGGTCAGAACGGAGAAACAGCATCGTCGTCGTGTTCATCGGGAGGCAACGGAATGCGTCGTGTTCATGGGGAGGCAACGAAATGCGTCGTGTTCATGGGGAGGCAACGGAATGGGTCGTGTTCATCGGGAGGCAACGGAACGCGTGGGAGCCAACCGGCTGGGTCGGAACGGAATGCATGGTCGTGTTCATCGGGAGGGCTTGGACGGAACAGGCGATGGAAACGAGGCCTGGCATACCGCACAACGGAGGAAACGGACCTCCTACGTTCGGAACGAGGTCCTGTTGATCGTGAGGGGTGTGGCGTACCACAAAACGAAGGAAACAGACCTCCTACGGTCGAAACGGGGGTCCTGTTGATCGGGAGGGGTGTGGCGTACCGCAAAACGGATGAAACAGACCTCCTACGGTCGAAACGGGGGTCCTGTTCATCGGGAGGGGTGTGGCGTACCGCAAAACGGGACTCCACGAGATACTGTTCATCTCCACCGTCAACCTCCTCCAGCCTCCATGGGCTCTTGTTCATCCAGCCTCCACCGCACGCTACTCCACTGGCTACTGTTCAACCACCCCTCCACCGTCCACTGTTCATCTAGCCCTCCACACCACGGGGTCCTGTTCAACCACCCCTCCACGGGCACCCCTCCACCGTCTACTATTCATCCAGCCGTCCACCACACCACGGGGTCATGTTCATCCAGAGGCAACGCCACTCGCTCATTGTTCATCCACCCCCCCCCCGCAACGCTCACTGTTCATCCCATAGGCAACATCGATCGGTTTCAGTTAGCAGCAGTAGCGAAGGAATCGCTCGATCGGGTTCAGTTAACAGCCATCGATCGATCGCTCGGGTTCAGTAACACGTAGCCTGCAGTGCAATCGCTCGGGTTTAGTTAGAGCCCAACGCCTCGCTCGGGTTCAGTTAGAGCCAATGCCTCGGAAACACGTGTGTACGTGTACGAGAGAAACGCGCATCGCTCGGCCCCCGACCTCTCATCGTAACCGGGAACTCCCCGAAATTTGCCTCCCCCTCGCTTCTACCACAGTTTTTTCCGTCATGGACGGCCCAAAGAATGTCATGCAGCTGCGTCTCCGGCCCGCCCTGGACGAAAAGCCATTTTCTATCATGATTTTTTGTCATAGAAGTAGGAGCCCACCACATCTATGATGATACCGAGTTTTGTAACAATTATCATCATAGAAGTGTCATATGTATGACAGAAAAAAATTCGTTCGGCCCAAAATGTCACGGATGTGTCTTTTTTTGTAGTGCAAGGGGACTACTCCTCATTTAAAGAATGCAGCGTTAGCCTCCCGACATGATTATCAAGAAACAGAAATGCTAGATGAAGATAGTGAATGTAGCTCTGTAGTTGATTACAGCATTTCCCCTACACTAGGATCGCAGGTGCTTGCTCTAACTTGGCAACGTGATATGTGGTTGCATGTTGCATATGGTGTCTATATTGTAATTCTTCCAATCTGGTTAAACTGCATGTGCTAGTCTGCTTAGCTTATACATTATACCTGTTAATGTGACATGTCTTCCTGTATTTAGTACATTGTACATCTGTCTATTAAGCATGTCCTTACATAAAACTATTGTTTTTTTATATCCCACATCAATCAACATGACGAGACACCTTTAGTATATGCAGTGCGATATTAGTTGCATCTTTCATATGATTTATAGCATGCGCTGCTTCTAATTTGTTGAAATTCCATTTATGATGGGACGCTTTTAACTTGGCAGAGTCATATTGGTTGCATCTTTCATGTGGTGTCTATCTTGCATTGCTTCTTATTTGCTGGAATGGTTTCTACTTAGTTTACACAAACAGTTGTGAACATGCCATGTTGTCCTGTTTTTCGTACATATTCCATCCTAGTATCATGTGTTTGCCTTACATCAAAGTAGTGATTGTCAGTATCATGCATGAATGAGTTCTGAAGAGAGAATTTTATTGCTTTTTCTTGTCGGTTTTACTTGACAATTCAAATCAATAAAGCGGAAGGAAGTTAGCAAGGCAGCGGATAAAGGTGCTCCTTCTGAACGGAGGGCCTCTACAGTTTCTACTCCTCCACACCCCCAAGATGATTTCCAAGACAACACATGCACAGTCACTCAACAAAGCTGTGTTTATGATGAGCACGTCTCCCCTAGTGCAGCATCACCGGTGCTCCCTCTAACTTGGCACTGTTATATGTGGTTGCATGTTATGTGTGATGTCTAGCTTGTATTGCTTCTAATTTTGTTGAATTCCATCTGCTTACTTTACACATTATACTTGAATAAGACATGTGTTCCTGTTTCTAGAACATACAATATCTGTCTATCACAACATGTTCTTACATCAAATTACTACTATTGTGTAACCTGCAACAATCACTTATCATAAGACACGTTTGACTTCGGAGTGTGATATATGTTACATCTCACATTCTTTTCTAGCTTGTACTACTAATTTGTTGAAATGGCACCTATGACGAGACAGTTTTAACTTGGTAGAGTGATATTGGTTGCATCTTTCATATGGTGTCTAGCTTTCATTGCTTCTAATTTGTTGAAATGCCTTCTCCTTAGTTTACACATCATAAGCTGTGAATATGCAATGCTGTGAATGGCACTAATGACGAGAGACCTCTAACATGGTAGTGTGATGTTGTTTGCATCTTGCATATGATTTATTTCTTGTACTGCTTCACATTTGTTTAAACGCCATTTATGATGAGACACTGTTAACTTGGCAGAGCGATATTTGTAGCATCTTTCATATGGTGTCTACATTCCATTGCATTGCTTCTAATTTGGTGAAATGTCTTCTTCTTAGTTTACACATCATAGTTCTGGTTATCTCTTCCGTCCTGTTTTTCATACATATTACATCCTCCTATCATGTGGTTGTCTAACATCAAAGTTCAGTTCGTCTGCATCACGCATCAGTTTGTTCTGAAGAACTAAATTGTTATTCGTTTTTCTTGTTGGCTTGACTTAACATGGCACGGAGAAAGAGGAAGAAACACAGAATGGCAGGGAATGAGAAGCGGATGAATCCTGCAGATTCTGCTGGTACTGATGGTGCAATAGAAGGTCAAAGTCCAGCGGAAAATTCTACAAACACGGCATCCCATGCTACACGAGTTGCAAAAAAAGCCAAACAGAAACAAATAGCTGCCACCAAACAAGCATAGACAGCCCTAGTTCTTGCAACACCTACCGCAGTACTACCAGCTGCACGGCTTACTCGTGCGTCAACTGAGCTAGCACCATGTTCCCAAGCTCCCTTGCCACCTGACACTACTTCCCAAGCACTCTTGACACAAGACGAGTTGGCAATATCAGATGAACCTTGTGAGCTTCAACAGCAAGAAGGTAGTTGCTGGAGTCAGGTTACAGTTGCATGCTTCTTTATATGTAGTCTCACAGTTTGATGTACACTAACATTTCCTATGTTCGTTGTTGGACTAGCACCTAGGCGCAAGAGGAAACAAACATCAGGGATAATGATCGATAGGTTAACTAAATCTAGAGGAGGAAGAATGGAGATCCGTTTTGAGGTAGGTTTAAAAAGGCCATGTGATGCTACAGAGTCAACCAAGTTAGTATCAGAGGTAGCGGTTGCCGTTAGGTGTGATGTACGTATCCTCCCAACATGGATTCAGTACAGGAATGACAAAGATGAAACCCAGTTCAACACCTTCCTCGACCACTTATCTGTAAGTATGGTTATGTATGGAAACTAGTAATACCGTCTTGCTCTGTCCCATACTTTCTAGGTTGCTGATAATGAGACTCCCACAATTTTCAACAGATGAGGTTCAAGTTGGATAGCCAAGATGATGCAACCAGACAAGCTTGCACCCATGTTTTCAAGTCTGCTCTGCGACAATATCGGTATAACTTGAGGAAAACTCACTTTGAAGGCAAGGCTAACAGTGAACTTTCAAAACATCTCTAGTTGAAAATATATCGGATGAAGACTGGAGGGGCCTTGTTAAACACTGGTCTGATCCGAAGTATCAGGTACATTATATATGTGATCAGATCACATGTTGAAGTCCTATTTACGCATGTGCCACACAAATCTATCTTCTTGTAGGTGAACTGTTCAAAGAACAAGGCCAACCGTACAAAAGTGAAATTCCAACAGACGACAGGATCTCGTAGCTATATTGCACACTGCGAGGCTCCTGTAATTAGCTGTTGTTTCACTCTTTTCTCTGTACCATATTATCAGATCTATATTGACTTGTTCGAAATGCAGAAGAAAGCCCGCAAGGACCAAAAAGTACCTGAACAAAATGATGTGGAAATCTTCAAGGACTATCACACCTGCAAGAAGAAGGGCATGACTACACCAGTCAAAGCCGTTGTTGTAAGTCCTTAATCCTCATGCCTTTCAACTACTACTTACTCTGACTTGTGCCTTGAACTGCATGGTTTGCAACCAATGTCTCTTACTCTTTTCAATTTTATACACAATTGTCTTAGCGTATCATTGCACCTTACAAGGTTTAAAAGAGAGGAGTGATGTTCCTTTGATCTTGACCCGTAATCTAGTTCCGTGCTGGACTTGCCCACACAATGATACAATAGCCTGTTTGTCTGTTCTCAGTTGTTTTGTGATATGAATGATATCATACTATGCTTACCGTATTATAAACTTCGTCTCTTTATCCTTAGCCCTCAATACAATGTGAAGAAATAGACAATACATTAGCGATGGTACATGGTCATATGTTTGGAACTTGGTTTTATTATGTACTTTGCAATAAAATTCACCTAATATTTTACATGGGTTCACCAGAATAAGTTCTGTATATAGACCAAAGCAATTTTGTTTGGTTTTGCTGCCTCCTTAATATCTTCTGTTCTGGTACTACTAATGTAAAACCTCAACTTTTCAGTGAGCTATGGAAAAAATGGTGGAACCGCCACCTTCTGAAGGTGGCGAGGCAACTATAACCGCAATGTCAGTTCTTGCTGCAGTGGGTCAGTACCTGTCCACTAACAGTGCCAAAAGCACGTTCTTGCGTAATACTAGGTTGGTTGTTAAGGCAATATCGCCCAAACTGCCTCATGATCAAGATATGCAAGCTGAAAGCAATGTTGTATCTGCGCTCCAGACACAAGTCCATTCCCTAACAGAGACCCTTTGTGAAACAAGGAGAAACATTGCTCAATGTCGTCAAGATATGCATGGTTTTGAAACAAGACTATCAGACATTTGCTATGTTGTTCAGGAGCCTAGGGGAAATGAAGGCGAGGGTTATGTTGCTCCATCGGACAATACAGCATGAAAACGTAACAGTAAGGTCAAATGAACTGAGCTTCTGAACTTCTGGTGGTGCATTTATCTGCTAGACTGTTAAGTTTTATATAGTTGTAATTTGTTTTGGTGCGATACAAAATTTATTCTTAACGTGCAGCCACCGGCTGAAGAAAACAGCAAGCCATTTTTGTATAGTGTAGGGTGTTCCCTATATTTGCACTGGTGGAGATCTTTGATGTCGAGTGGATGTAATCTGTGCAATCACCTTAATAGCCTAGCATTAGTTTCAGCCTTATTTATTTCCTAGTCTTCTTTTTCCTGGTTTGCTAGTGGCCGCAACTACCATGGGCCATATACGGGACGTAGGATCCATGGGTCTCCTACGGGTCGTCGATAAATGGGCCTATAATCGGTGGGCCTCGGGCCGTCGGATAAATGGGTCTACATGGGCCGTAATCGGGCGTAATTGGTATCGGCCCAGCACGGTAACAGGCCGGTAACAGGTCGTAGGACAGTAAAGGTTTAATTCTATCACATGCATAACGGGTCGTTAATGGGCCAGAATATAGGACGGGCTGGAAACGGCGCAACGGGTTAACAGGCCAGAAACGGGCTGACTCTTGCCATGGGTCGAATTTGGCCCATTAGGGTAACAGGCCAGTAACAGGCCGACTCTTGCCATATGCTAAATTTGGCCCATTAGGGGAACAGGCCAGTAACGGGCTGACTCTTGCCATAGGCCGAATTTGGCCCATTAGGGGAACAGGCCAGTAACGTGCCGAAAGTAATCGAGGGCCGAAAAGGAGCCCAAGAACGTATGGGCCGTCAATAGGCCGAAAGCTAACACGGGCTGGAAATGGCCCATGTAAATCATGGGCTGTTAATGGGTATAAAGAAAATTACTGTTCATTATGGGCTAGAGTCACCATGGGCCTGTAAAGGGCCGAAAGATACGAAGGCCTCATATGGGCCGAAAGACGTCGTGGGCCATACATGGGCCGAAAGTGAAATGGGCTGGTGTTATATTCGACGGCCCACATGATGTTGTTGGGCCGATTTCCTTTAGGGCCTAACGGGTCGTAAGTTAACGGGCCATAAAATGGGCTATTTGCGAAGAGACCGTTAACAGGCTTTTCATGGGCCAGCCCGTTAACTTTTGACCAAGTCAAATGGGCCGGCTTTGTAAGCTAAATGGGCCAGTGGTGGGCCGTGGCACATGTCGACATATCATAGGCGCCTATCTGACCCACTGACGAGCTGACATGTGTTTCGTCCGGCCAATAAGAATTTTACACGTGGAAATTTCCCATTGGTCGGGGCTGTTAACGGGTTATCGGATCCAAAACCCGACCGGATAGCTTAACGGCGTTCCGCTATGGTGGATGCCACGTGTCGGTCACCCTTGACGAAAGCACTTCTGTGACGCGCGATTTATCGTCATGGAAGTGGACACTTCCGTGATGATAATTTTGGTAATGTCATGGAACACTTCTATGACAGCACAAGTATGACTATCTTGATTCTGTCATAAAATTGTCATGGATGTACATGCATGACAAAAAACGTGACCTACTATGACAAACACGTATCATAATGGAAGTGTATTTTTTGTAGTGTTTACTTTATCGCTATGCGTTAGCAATAGTTGTAGAAGCAATAGTTGGCAAGACGACCCCGACGCTACGATGGAGATCAAGGTGTCGTTGATAACCCACAAGTATATGGGATCGTTTGTAGCATTTTTCGATAAATTAGAGTGTCAAACCCAACGAGGAGCTAAAGGTATAAGAAATATTCCCTCAAGTTCTGTTGACCACCAATACAACTCTACGCACACTTGACGTTTGCTTTACTTAAAACAAGTATGAAACTATTTGGCAAGAATAAAACTACGAGTACTTTGCAAGAATAAAATAACAACTAAATTGCAAGGTAATAAAAGTGGATAACTCTTTTCAAACAAGGAAGTCATTTGTCCCTAGGTGATCGATAACTAAACCGGTGATCATTGTTGTAATTTTATATGAGGGAGAGGCATGAGCTAACATACTTTATCTACTTGGATCATATGCACTTATGATTGGAACTCTAGCAAGCATCCACAAGTACTAAAGAACATTAAGGTGATAAAACCCAACCATAGAATTAAGTATCAAGTCCTCTTTATCCCATAAGTAATGACCCCCAAACTCGGGTATGTGCTTCTGTCACTTACGCCACCTGTCGGTGTCAAAACCAGCGGATCTCGGGTAGGCGGTCCCGAACTGTGCGTCTAGGCCGGATGGTAACATGAGGCAGGGGACACGATGTTTTACCCAGGTTCGGGCCCTCTTGATGGAGGTAAAACCCTACGTCCTGCTTGATTAATATTGATGATGTGGGTAGTACAAGAGTAGATCTACTACGAGATCAGAGAGGCTAAACCCTAGAAGCTAGCCTATGGTATGATTGTATGTTATGGTTGTTGTCCTATGGACTAAAACCGTTCGGTTTATATAGACACCGGAGAGGGTTAGGGTTACACAAGGTCGGTTACAAAGGAGGAGATATCCATGTCCGTATTGCCTAGCTTGCCTTCCACGCCAAGTAGAGTCCCATCCGGACACGAGACGAAGTCTTCAATCATGTATCTTCATAGTCTGACAATCCGGCCAATTGAGATAGTCCGGCTATCCGGAGACCCCCTAATCCAGGAGTCCCTCACCACCCACCATAAGCGAACTATGAACGTATTGCAATACCCTACAACGGGGATCCCTGCATTTGCGCGACATGGAGGGCACCGTAGGACAATACCAAAATAAAATATACAACTCAAATCAATCATGATCATCTATCAACCCATAGGACAAAACAGATCTACTCAGACATCATAGGATAACCACATATCACTGGGAAATAATATATAGTGTTGAGCACCATGTTTAAGTAGAGATTACAGCAGGGAGAAGAGGTGTTACACTGCTGCATAGAGGGGGAAGAAGTTGGTGTTAACGGTAGCAAGATTGTTAGTGTAGATCACCATCACGATCCTTGCTGCGGTAGCACTCCGGCACCACCAGGAGAGAGGGGGGAGAGCCCCCTCCTCCTCCTTATTCTTCCATGGCCTCCTCCCTAGATGGGAGGAGAGTTCCCCCTCTGGTCCATGGCCTCCATGGTGGCCTAGGGGCGGGAGCCCCTCCGAGATTGGATCTCCCTCTCTGTTCTCTTCTGTTTCGCATCCCTGTTTTCTAGCCGAAAACCGTTTCTTATATTCCCGAGGATGTGTAACTCTGATTGCACTGAGATTTTTAACATGATTTTTTTCTAGATATAAGCTTCCTTGCGCCCGAAGTAGAGCTCTAACCGACATACGAGGATGGCACAACCCACCACCACGCGCATGGACTGTCTGGCGCGCCCTGGTGCCTTTTGGTGACTATGAGGCCCCGTTTGTGTTGATTCCACCTCCCAAAAATCACAAACATTCAAAAATAATTCTCCGTAAATTTTTATCACGTTTAGAATTTGTTTGATATGGAAATTATACGAAGCAAAAAACATGCGAAAAATAGGAACTAGCACTAGGCACTGGATCAATATGTTAGTCCAATAAATCATATAAAATGTTGCCAAAAGTATGTGAAAGTTCTATAATATTGGCATGAAACAATAAAAAATTATAGATACGACATAGACATATCAGTCATGCCGGTGATGATGGAGATCATGCCGATGCTTTGGAGATGGAGATCAAAAGCACAAGATGATGATGACCATATCATGTCACATATTTTGATTGCATGTGATGTTTATCCTTTATGCATCTTATTTTGCTTAGAACTACGGTAGCCTTATAAGATGACCCATCCACTTGATTTCAAGATAAAACTGTTCTCCCTAAGTATGCACCCTTGCCAAAGTTTGTTGTTTTGAAGCACCTCGTGATGATCGGGTGTGATAGACTCTACGTTCACATACAACGGGTGTAAGCCAGTTTTGCTCATGCAGAATACTTGCGTTAAACTTGACGAGCCTCTAGCATGTACAAACATGGTCTCGGAACGCTGGAGACCGAAAGGTCGAACGTGAGTCATATAGTAGATACGATCAACATAGAGATGTTCACCATTGAAGACTACCCCATCTCACGTGACGATCGGACATGGGTTAGTTGATTTGGATCATGTATCATTTAGAAAACTTGAGGGATGTTGACTTAAGTGGGTGTTCATTAGTAATTTGATTATTTAAACTAAAATTTATCATGAACTTAGTCTTAATAGTTTTTGCATATCTATGTTGTAGATCAATGGCATGTGCTACCATTCCATTGAATTTTAATGAGTACCTAGAGAAAGCTAAGTTGAAAGATGATGGTAGCAACTACACAGACTGGGTCCATAACTTGAGGACTATCCTCACTGCCGCACAAAAGAATTATGTCCTTGATGCATCGCTAGGTGACAAATCTGCTGCAGGAGCTAATGCAGATGTTATGAATGTCTGGCAGGCTCGATCTGATGACTACTCAATAGTTTAGTGTGTCATGCTTTACGGCTTAGAACCATGACTTCAAAGACGTTTTGAATGCCACGAAGCACATGAGATGTTCCAAGAGCTGAAATTGATATTTCAAGAAAATGCCCGGGTTGAGAGATATGAATTATCCAACAAGTTCTATAGCTATAAGATGGAAGAGAATAGTTCTGTCAGTGAACACATATTCAAAATGTCTAGGTATCATAACCACTTGACCCAGCTGGGAATTGATCTTCCAGTAGAGTGTGTTATTGACAGAGTTCTTCAATCACCGCCACCAAGCTACAAAGGCTTCGCGATGAACTATAATATGCAAGGGGTGACAAAATGATTCCTGAGCTCTTCACGATGTTGAAATTGGCAGAGGTAGAAATCATGAAGGTGCATCAAGTGTTGATGGTTAACAAAACCACTAGTTTCAAGAAAAAAGGCAAGAGAAAGAAAGGGAACTTCAAGAATGGCAAGCAAGTTGCTGCTCCTGTGAAGAAGCCCAAAGCTGGACCCAAGCCTGAAACTGAGTGCTTCTACTGCAAAGGAAATGGTCACTGGAAGCGGAACTGCCCCAAATACTTGGCAGATAAGAAGGATGGCAAAGTGAACAACGTATATTTGATATACATGTTATTCATGTGTACCTTACTAATACTCATATTAGTGCCTGGGTATTTGATACTGGTTTGGTTGCTCATATTTGTAACTCGAAATAGGAGCTATAGAATAAACAAAGATTGGCTAAGGACGAGGTGACGATGCGCATTGGGAATGGTTCCAAGGTCGATGTGATCGTCGTCGACATGCTACCTCTACATCTACCTTCGGGATTAGTTTTAGACCTTAATAATTGTTATTTGGTGCCAACGTTGAGCATGAACACTATATCTCGATCTTTTTTAATGCGAGACGGTTATTCATTTAAGTCAGATAATAATGGTTGTTCTATTTATATGAGTAATATCTTTTATGGTCATGCACCTTTGATGAATGGTATATTCTTGTTAAATCTCAATCATAGTGATACACGTATTCATAACATTGATGCCACAAGATCCAAAGTTGATGATGACAGTGCAACATACTTGTGGCACTGCCATGTAGGTCATACTAGTGTAAAGCGCATGAAGAAACTCCATGCGAATGGACTTTTGGAATCACTTGATTATGAATCGTTTGATACTTGCAAACCATGCCTCATGGGTAAGATGACTAAAACTCCGTTCTCCGAAAAATGGAGAGAGCTATGACTTATTGGAAATAATACATACCGATTTATGCAGTCCGATGAGTGTTGAAGCATGTGGTGGGTATCATTATTTTCTAACCTTCACAGATGATTTAAGTAGGTACGGGTATATCTACTTAATGGAACACAAGTCTGAAGCATTTGAAAAGTTCAAAGAATTTCAGAGTGAAGTGGAGAATCATCGTAATAAGAAAATAAGGTTTCTACAATCTGATCGTGGAGGCGAATATTTGAGTTACGAGTTTGGCCTATGATGTCTCTTACCAATTTGCCTTTATCATTTTGGGGTTATGCATTAGAGACAGTCGCATTCACATTAAATAGGGCACCGTCTATATCCGTTGAGATGACACCATATGAACTATGGTTTGGCAAGAAACCTAAGCTGTCATTTCTTAAAGTTTGGGGATGCGACGCTTATGTCAAAAGGATACAACCTGATAAGCTCGAACCAAAATTGGAGAAGTGTGTCTTCATAGGGTACCCTAAAGAAACTATTGGGTACACCTTCTACCACAGATCCTAAGGCAAGATCTTTGTTTCTAAGAACATGTCATTTCTAGAGAAGGAGTTTCTCTCGAAAGAAGTAAGTGGGAGGAAAGTAGAACTTGATGAGGTAGTTCTACCTTCTCTCAAATTGGAAAGTAGCTCATTAGAGAACAATTCCCGTGATGCCTACACCAACTAGAGAGGAAGCTAATGATGATGATCATGAAACTTCAGATCAAGTTACTACTGAGCCTCGTAGGTCGACCAGAACACGTACCACACCAAAGTGGTACAGTAATCCTGTCCTGGAAGTCATGTTGTTAGACAACTGTGAACCTATGGACTATGAAGAAGCTATGATGAGCCCAGATTCTGATAAATGGCTTGAGGCCATGAAACCTAAGATAGGATCCATGTATGAGAACAAAGTATGGACTTTGGTGGACTTGCCTGATGATCAACAAGCCATTGAGAATAAATGGATCTTCAATAAGAAGACATACGCTGATGGTAATATCACTGTCTATAAAGCTCGACTATCGCTAAAAGTTTTTGACAAGTTCAAGGGGTTGACTACGATGAGACTTTCTCACCCATAGCGATGCTTAAGTCTGTCCAAATCATGTTAGCAATTGCCGCATTTTATGATTATGAAATATGGAAAATGGATGTCAATACTGCATTCCTTAACAGGTTTCTTGAAGAAGAGTTGTATATGATGCAACCAGAAGGTTTTGTCGATCCTAAAGGTGCTAACAAAGCGTGTATGCTTCTGTGATCCATTTATGGACTGGTGCAAGCATCTCAGAGTTGGAATATACGCTTTGATGATGTGATCAAGGCATATGGTTTTATACAGACTTACGGAGAAGCATGTATTTACAGGAAAGTGAGTGTGAGCTATGTAGCATTTCAGGTGTTATATGTGGATGACATATTACTGACTGGAAATGATATAGAATTTTTGGATAGCATAAAAGGCTACTTGAATAAGAATTTTTCAATGAAAGACCTCGGTAAAGTTGCTTATATATTGGGCATCAAAATCTATAGGGATAGATCGAGACGCTTAAAAGGACTTTTACAAAGCACATACCTTGACAAAGTTCTAAAGAAGTTCAAAATGGACCAGTCAAAGAAAGGGTTCTTTCCTGTGTTGCAAGGTCTGAAGTTGAGTAAGACTCAAAACCCGACCACGACAGAAGAAAGAGAAAGGATGAAAGTCATTCCCTATGCCTCATCCATAGGCTCTATAAAGTATGCCATGTTGTGTACCATACATGTTGTGTGCCTTGCCATGAGTCTGGCAAGGGGGTACAATAGTGATGCAGGAGCGGATCACTGACAACGGTCAAAATTATCCTTCGGTACCTAAAGAGGATTAAGGAAATGTTTCTCAGTTATGGAGGTGGTAAAGAGTTCTTCGTAAATGGTTACGTCGATGCAAGCTTTGACACCGATTTGGATGACTCTAGGTCTCAATCTGGATACGTATTGAATGAGGGAGCAATTAGCTAGAGTAGCTCCATGCGGAGCATTGTAGACATAGAAATTTGCAAAGTACATACGGATCTAAATGTGGAAGATCCGTTGACTAAAACCTCTCTCACAAGCAAAACATGATCACACCTTAGAACTCATTGGGTGTTAATACATGGCGATGTGGACTAGATTATTGACTCTAGTGCAAGTGCGAGACTGTTGGAAATATGCCCTAGATGAAATAATAAAGTGGTTATTATTATATTTCCTTAATCATGATAAAGGTTTATTATTCATGCTAGAATTGTATTTACCAGAAACTTAAATACATGTGTGGATAAATAAACAAATAACGTGTCCCTAGTATGCCCCTACTAGACTAGCTCGTTGATCAAAAGATGGATAAGGTTTCCTAACCATAGACATGTGTTGTCACTTGATAACGGGATCACATCATTTGGAGAATGATGTGATGGACATGACCCATCTGCTATCATAGCATATGATCGTTCAGTTTATTGCTACTGCTTTCTTATTGTCAAATACATATTCCTTCAACCATGAGATCATGCAACTCCTGGATACCGGAGGAATACCTTGTGTGCCTTCAAACATCACAAAGTAATTGGGTGATCATAAAGATTCTCTATAGGTATCTCCGAAGGTGTCTGTTGAGTTGGCGTGAATCGAGATTGGGATTTGTCACTCCATATGATGGAGAGGTATCTATGGGCCCTCTTGGTAATACAACATCACAAGAAGCTTGCAAGCAAAGTGACTAAGGAGTTAGTTACGAGATGATGTATTACAGAACGAGTAAAGAGACTTTCCCGTAACGAGATTAAACTAGGTATGGAGATACCTACGATCGAATCTCGGGCAAGTAACATACCGACAGACAAAGGGAACTACATATGTTGTCATGATGGTTCAACCAATAAAGATCTTTGTACAATATGTAGGAACCAATATGGCCATCCAGGTTCCGCTATTGGTTATTGACCGGAGAAGCATCTCAGTCATGTCTACATCATTCTTGAACCCGTAGGGTCCGCACGCTTAATGTTTGTTGATGATATAGTATTAAATGAGTTAGGTGAGTTGGTGACCGAATTTTGTTCGGAGTCCTGGATGAGATCATGGACCTGACGAGGAGCTCCAGAATGGTCAGGAGGTAAAGATTAATATATATATAGGACGATACTATTTGATCTCTGGAAAGGTTTCGGAATGCACCGGGTATTTATCGAATCACCAGAAGGGGTTCCGAGAAGGCCACGGAGAGTTATTAGGCTTATTGGGCCAACGAGGGAAGCACACCAGCCCACAAGGGGCTGGTGCGCCCCACCTCTATGCCGCCGGCCCTTAGGGAAGGAAAGGGGGGAGGGCTAGCCCCTCCTGCCTTCCCTTCCACATGAGAGAAAGGAGAAGTGGGGGCGCCTCCCCTCCTGCCTTCTCCCGAGTGCCAAGAAAGGAAGGGGTGCTGCCAGGGAAGGAGCCCAGGGCGGCCGCTGGCCCTCTTGGGGGCGCCCTAGGCTGCCTCCCCTCCCCCACCTATATATATGAGAGGATGGAGAGGGGCAACATATGCCACGATCCCCAAGCCGTGTGTGGCGCCCCCTATCCGTCAAGTTCCAGTTCCTCCTCCATCCACGTCTATTGTGCTTGGCGAGGCCCTGTGGATAGTTTCACCACCACCATCACCATGTCGTCGTGCTGCCAGAACTCATATACTACTTCACCTCTCTTGCTGGATCGAGAAGGCGAGGACGTCATCGAGCTGAACGTGTGCTGAACACAGAGGTGCCGTACATTCAGTACTTGATCGAGACGGATCATGAAGGTGTATGACTACATCAACCGCGTTGATAAATGCTTCCACTTAGCAATCTACAAGGGTATGTAGATGCTCTACCCCTCTCGTAGCTATGCATCTCCATGGATAGATCTTGCGTGTGCGTAGAACTTTTTTGTTTTCCATACAATGTTCCCCAACAAGGATAAGCCTGGATGAACTCTGATATAAAACAAAGCACTCGCAAGGACACATGGGAATGGGAATTATTGTCAAGTTAGTTTTCATCATGCTCATATATTTCGCGTTCGTTACTTTGATAATTTGACATGTGGGTGGACCGGTGCTTGGGTGATGTCTTTACTTGGACAAGCCTCCCACTTATGATTAACCCCTCTCACAAGCATCTGCAACTACGAAAGAAGAATTAAAATAAATCTAACCATATCATGAAACACGTGGATCCAAATCAGCCCTTACGACGCAACACATAAACTAGGGTTTAAGCTTCTTTCACTCTAGCAACCCATCATCTACTTATTACTTCCCAATGCCTTCCCCTAGGCCCAAATCATGGTGAAGTGTCATGTAGTCAACGTTCACATAACACCACTAGAGCAAAGACAATATACATCTCATCAAAATATCGAACGAATATCAAATTCACATGATTACTTATAACAAGACTTCTCACATGTCCTCGGGAACAAATGTAACTACTCACAAAGCATGTTCATGTTCAACATCAGAGGGGTAATAAATATCATTAAGGATCTGAACATATGATCTTCCACCAAATAGACCAACTAGCATCAACTACAAGGAGTAGTCAACACTACTAGCAACCCACATGTACCAATATGTCGTTTTGACACAAATATTAAATACAGGAGATGAACTAGGGTTTGGGAGGAGATGGTGATGATGAAGATTAGTCCTCCCATGATGAGAGGATTGTCGGGGATGACAATGGCTTCGATTTCCCCCTCCCGGAGGGAAGTTTACCTGGCAGAATAGCTACGCTGGAGCCCTAGAATGCTTCTGTCCAGGTTCCACCTCGAGACCGTGGCGCTTCCTTCTGATTTTTTCTAGCTAAAAACCTTTCATATAGAAGAAGATGGACACCGGGGCCTGGCCAGGGGGCCCACAAGCTCAGGGGGAGCGCCCCCAGGTTTGTGGCCACCTGGTGGTTCCCCTTCTGTTGTTTCTTCGCCCAATATTTTTTTATATTCCAAAACAATTCTCCAGAAAGGTTCTGGACATTTGGAATTGTGCATAATAGGTATCTCAGATTTGCTCCTTTCTGGTCCAGAATTCTAGCTACCGGCATTCTCCCTCTTCATGTAAACCTTGTAAAATAAGAGAGAAAAGGCATACAAATTTTATCTTAAAGTGTAATAACAGCCCATAATGCAATAAATATGATCATAAAAACATGATGCAAAATGGACGTATCAGGGGCCCTTCACAACATTCACGAAGTTATTAAACTAAGCATTCAAGAGGGGATCTCATATCCACAATAGAGTTTCATATCCTACACATACCAAGGTTCATCCGTATGCCCGAGAAGTAGGGGTCCACTCACACATGACGACAACAAACATCATCGCAAGGGTAATGGAATACATGGATGAGTGATTCAAATGATACACCGAAGGATCCACTAGGATTCTTGATGTTGAGATGATAAGGATGTGGATGATGATGATGATGATGATGATGGTCATGACGGTGGTGATGATGTTGTCCCCCTCATTGCGGTGGGAAGGATCCCCTCCTTCTCCTTGCCAATCCTACCTCTAGAATGAACTTTGGAGGCTTGGGTTCTATCTTCTCGATGAGTTTTTGGTGTCTCTGGGCGTCTGATCCAGATCCGATTCGATGGGGTGGAAATAGTTGATTTGGCGGTGGCGGCGGCGTGTCATACGACCTCTCATACGGGCGCTCGTGGTCGTATGGAACGTCTTGTTTCACTCTAGAAGTGTAACAACGCCCATTCCTTTGGCCTTCTTGCTTGATTCTTTTATGGAAAGTGATTATCATTTTAAATACATGATTCCACTACCATTTCTGAGGATTTTCTCCACTAAATGATAATTGATCCAAAATAGTTCACCTGAGAAATTATCAACAAAAAGAAGTGCGTGAACACGGTAAAATTCCACAAAACCTACCATGTAGGCACAAAATACATAGCAAAACTATCACATAAATTGGACTCATCAACTCCCCCCAAGCTTAAGTGTACTCGTCCCCGAGCAGGTACCATGGCTTGTAAAGAACAAGGTCAACCTTGTGTTTATGAGATATGGATACGAAAAAGGTATCAGTCCATCACTTTTTAGAGGAAAGGTTTAAGATAAAAGATTTGTGACAAATGATAGCTCATATTCACTATGATAGTGATCATGCAGGCTCCCACACTTTTTCACTTGATTTTTTTATGGTCAGGTAAAAACTTCATATCCTAGTTCATCGTTGTTTCAATTGGGCAAGCAATTATTGTTTTCCTCTTGTTCTTTTCAAGACCTTATATTCTTTATATGCTTTTGTCTCCTGTCATTGAGACATGTTAGAGGCTCCTTTCATCTTTTGTATGATATGCAAGACAAACATGAATCTCAGAAGGACTTAATTTACAAGATAACCTTTTAATTTTTAAGAGGATTACTTTCTTTGCTTCCAATTTCGTGAGATGAACCCTCAATGAACAAGCATATATAGTTATCTCATCTACCTTCAAAAATTTAACAACTGCAATATGGATTACTTATAATCATCATGCAAGCAATTATGTGCTACTATTTAGATCACAAAAATCATCAAGTATATCCTCAATTAAGTAGCAATGATCTCACACATCAAGGTATGCATATACTCATCAAAAAGGATCATCCCTTATCCAAGAGAAAATGAAAGTTCAACCTTTATTAAAATTAAACGCTAATCTCGACTTGCAGAAAGGAAATTGACACGTCTCCAATGTATCTATAATTTATGAAGTATTCATGCCATGTTAGAAATAATTTTATATGGTTTTGGTGCACTTTTATATGAATTTTATATGATTTTCGTGGACTAATATATTAACATAGTGCCTAATGCCAGATGTTGTTTTCTGCTTCTTTTTGGTTTCCAGAAAATCCATACCAAACAAAGTCCAAATGCGACGAAACTTTTTGACAATTTTTTTTGGAACATAAGAGACCCCCGAAGATTAAGAGAGTACCAGAAGAGCCACGAGGAGGTGACACGGTACTTGGGCACGGCCAGGAGGGTGGTCGTGTCAAGATACCTTGTGGGCACCCTATGGCACCTTTTCGCGTGATTCCAACTCTGAAAATTCTTATAAATAGGGAAACCCCTGAAAGTTAACCTAGAACTGCCGCTCCGCTACCACAAGCCTCTATTCCGAAGAGATCCCATCTAGAGCCCTGTTCTGGCACCCTGCCGGAGGGGCGAATCATCACCGGAGGCCATCTTCATCATCTCGGTGGTCTCCATGACGAGGAGGGAGTAGTTCATCCTCAGGGCTGAGGGTATGTATAAGTAGCTATGTGTTTGATCTCTCTCTCTCTCTTGTTCTTGATTTAGCACAATCTTGATGTACCGCGAGCTTTGTTAATATAGTTGGATCATATGTTGTTTTCCCCTCTCTATCTTGTTGTGATGAACTAAGTATTTCCCTTTGAGGTTTCGCTATTATCAGATTGAATACCTTTTGGATTTGAGAAGAATTTATGTGTGGCTTGCATGTGGATACCCATGGTGACAATGCGGTGTTATGTTGATTCACTTGCTATATGTTTTGGCAATCAACTTGCGGATTCCCATGGTGACATTGGGGTAATCTAGGCATAGAGGTTGATGCACGTTTTCATCCTACTTTCTTCGGTAGAAACTTTGAGGTTCTCTTTGAAGTTCTTTGTGTTGGATTGAATATTATGAATCTAAAGTTGTTTGATGCATATATCATATAATTGACTCACGGATACTTGTGATGACATTGGAGTATCTAGGTGACATTAGAGTTGATTGATGCGTATCATATGGTGTTGTTTTAGTAAAAACTCTAGGGCTATTTGTGACACTTATAGGAATAGCTCAATAGATTGATTGGAAAGGATAACTTTGAGGTGGTTTGCTACCTACAACAATTTCTCCTTATGTTCTCCGCTTGATAAGAACTTTGGAGTGATTCTTTGTCGCACATTGAAGGATTGTTATATGATTCAATTATGTTAGCACCGTTGAGAGATTGCACTAGTGAAAGTATGAACCCCAGGCCTTGTTTTTAAGCATTGCAATACCATTTGTGCTCCATTTTATCACTTGCTACCTTGCTGTTTTTATATTTTCAGATTACAAAAACCTATATCTCCACAGTCCTGGCTTCTACATACCGTAATTGTTTGAACGTTGTACCAAGAAGGGAAAGGTGCTCGAGTAATATTGAGGAGCTCTTAAGAGCTGCCTCTACCACCTCATCCCACTCCGCCATGGGCGGCTGGCACCCTCAGCCTCACCTCCTATTATGGAGGTAGTGAACGCCTCTGTGCGGCTTGGCGGCGGTGGAGCTTCTGGGGCCAGGGGCTCCGGCCGATTAAGCACCAGTTCTTCAAGGACCAGGGGAGACTTTTCCCCTTGATCCTCGGGTATCGAGTTCTGGACCTCAATCTTGGGGATGTTGGCGCTACTCACGTGCTCGGCATAGTAGGAGCCCAATGTGAAGTGACCTTCCCAAGCTCATCACGAGCAGGGGAGATATGCACACGCACACCCGAGAAGCTCTCAGCTAGCTCAGATGGGGGGACAACATTATCTGACCCCTCGCGGGGTGCCGGTGTTGCAGATTGTAAAAGCAATGATTGCAACAAATTAAATGCATATCAATAGCAACTTGCTATGAATAAGGATGTCGAGTAGTTTACCTCTTTGGCTGCGGCTTCTCTCTGCGTGGTGGGGGAAGCACGTCCTCAAAAGAACTGGAGAGGACCTCCGTGGGGACTAGGGGTCAGCTTGATTTGGCCGTGTGGGCCTTGCAAAGCCTCTTGAACCGAGGAGGGTCGTCCTCCTCGATGCCATCACCCGCCTCCCTCTTCCTCTTAGGAGAAGGTGCCTCGCCCTCCTCCTCTCCCCCTCTTCCTCCTCCTCGTCTACAGAGGGGACGGGGTTGCCTTCGGACCTGGCTTCCGAAGTGGCTCTTTGGCTGCGCGGGCCCTCCTTTTCTTCTTTGGCCCATTGATTGGGACCTAGTAGGGCTCCTCGGCTCGAAGGGTTTCAAATTGGGGGGGGGGGCTGGCCTCCTCAAGAAGCAATGTTGGGGACTTCATATTTCGGGCCTTGTTACTCCATTTCTGATTATGGATTGTCAAGCCGACCACTTCATCAAAAGTTTGAAAAACATCAAAAGAATAGGAATGTGAGTGAAACCGTTTTCATACCTTGGATGGCTCATTGTCGGTGGCATAACCACTGTCTCCTTCCTCTTGGGAGAGGTCATTCTTGAATAGCTTGAAGAGCGCCATCCACATCCCTTTGAGGTTGGTGTGGAAGAAGTGTCGTACGGTCGCCTCATCCTCAAGCTCATAGCACCACATCGGGCTTTCCCTAAGCTGGAGAGGGAGGGTGTCACGGTAGAGCATACAATGGAGCACGTCCACTAGTTTGATGCCCTATTTTATCATGGAATCGAGCCGTGTTTGGAGCACCTGAACCTCGTCTGGGTTTCCTCGATCGAGGCCCTTCTTTGTCTAGGAGACGAGCCTCTTTGGGGGCTCGGCTGTGAAAGCAGGGACCTCCGTCTAGCCAAGGGCAGGTAGGTCGGTGATATAAAATCCATCCCTCTCCCACGCCTTGATTGTTTCCACAAAACACCCTCCTACCAGCACACTCAGCGAACTGGGAGCCACCACTCTTTGGCTTGGCACTGAAGATCTTGAGCCATAAGCCAAAGTGTGGATCGATGCGTAGGAACGCCTCGCACATGACGATGAAGGCGGCTATGTGGAGGATATAATTTGGGGCCATATGATGGAAATCCAGCCCATAATAGAACATTAGCCTCCTCGCAAAGGGGTGAAGGGGAAACCCCAAACATTAGACGAAGTGGGGGATGAAGGCTACCTCTCACTGTCCTTGGGGGTAGGGATGTCAGACTTAGAATGGACGGTCTCTCTTAACATTGGTTCAAGGCACTGAACCGTGGAGGGGATGTACTCCATCGCCCTGAGCTCCTCAATAGTGCCCGCCATGATGATGGAGTGCGTTGTCGGGGCCGGATTTCCAGCACATAAATCCTAGTAAATGACCCTTGTGTCATCACCAGCCCCAGGATTATTGTTGCTGGTGGACATTTCCTTGATATAGAATTCCAAGAAATTACAACAGAGTTGAGTACAAGACCGTAAAGGTTCAACGAAATAACAAGGATCTCTAATGGTAGATGATGGAAGCGACTCGTGGATCACCAACATTGATGGGACTCCATTCCCACGGGAACGGATGACCTGGATGACTCCTATCTCGCACGACTGCTATCCTCGAATCCTAGGTTGTGGGGTGTCGTCGCAGTACTCCTCTCTGGATCATGATCTAGCCAAGACAATAGCCAGGGACAAGCCAGTGAGTACGTTTGAATGTAGTCGCAAACATGATGAACAAAAGATATACTGAATGCATACATTCATGATGAATTAAACTATATGCATGTGCTGACTGAAAATTAAAGTATGGCATGACCAATATTAATGCGCTGCAGAAGGAATAAATGAATCACGTTGGTAGTAAATCGAGGAAATGAAATGGAATGTCGGGCATTGGATCACCCAAATAATTCCAAGAAAAATGCCAAGCAAGTGTCTAAAAGAGAATCAGGCGAGACAGGGCCGCCTGAGAACTCAAGTGACACCACGAGAGGTCTTGAAAAGAAATGCCACAGTCGGGTGTCTAAGCGACGCCTCATAAAGGGCTTATAAGACAATAATAACACGAGTATCCAAGTGGACTAGCCATCCCAAGTGATACTCAGAAATGAAAATAAACTTGAGTATCCCGGGTAGTTTAGCCATCCTAAGAGATATACTCAATATTGCACATAAGAGGAAAGGGTTAGTCCACAACAATATTCATGTCAACAATAATATTCATAGTGTCACTAGTAGTGACAATAATTATCCTGCAAATGGATCATGATCAATTTAATTATTACCTCCGAAGACTGACACTAAGACCGACACTTGACCAACCCAGACTATAGTCCTTAACCATGGACACAACTATTCTAATAGATATAAATCTGCAGAGGGCGTACTCCTTACCCACAAGTAAAGGATTTCTTTAGCCAACACCGAGACGCTGACTAATTCCCGTGACGGCCTTTGGGTTGAAAACACAATTGACCAACACACACCAGATTAACTTCCGGATGCCAGGAATCACCCAAAGCATTGTTCAAGAGAAACTAAGGTGGGGAGACCATCGTCTCGAGTAGCATGGGATCACTATTAACAAGCGCGGATTACAAGGGGTGTCCCCCTCTCGGTCCAGTCGTATACACCCATGCCCCCTGACCCGATGACTGACATTGCAGCCGGTACCTGGAAACCCTCATCGTGGCCTCTCTGTACGGTGTGTGCAGGGAAAGGGTTTAACAACTTACTGAACGGTGCCCTACCTATGGCAGGGACATGTGGTAGCACAATTCAAGTATGGGGGTTACCGGAACAAGACTTGATCTACGGTCAACATAGGAGGTTTAAGTTGTCCTATAGTAGTTAACACAATATAACTCCTTGGCAGTACCCAACAGGGTCACCACCTGGTATGTCCCAACATACCCTCACTGATCATTCCCGTCACAACGAGATTTCAGTCTCACGGTCACTTTTCTCGTGATTGTTTCTCCATGCAAATTAGCCTGGACCACAGGCACATACGGCACATGAAAGTAATCGTACTCACTTATAACTCATGTTTAAGTGAAGATAAAATACCATCAAGGGGGATCATGCATGTATGACTAGTACTATGAAGACTTCATGTGAGTTCAACATATTCATAATCCAATTCTACATGCAGACAAACAACTATGCAATCACCATATCATGTGTTCAAGATGCTTTCCTTGAGCATGTAGAAAGATTGAGTGCACTCCAAATGTTTCAAAATCTTATCTTCCCTCCATATCCTATTTTCAAAATATTTTGATTACCACATAATTCTAAAACAGTACAGAAAAGTTGTTTGGAAAATTTTGAAATAAATACTAAAATAAACTAGATGAAATTTGAGAAATAACAGAAAAAGAATCAAGTCATTCGAAGTTGTACGTGGTTTAAAAACTGGAGCCAGTTAAAGCTAGGGTCAACTCTGCATTTAAATTAAAACAGAAAAAGAAAACGGTTCGTTCAGAAATACGCTTTCAGAATAGGAAGACGTACTTCAGTGATTACGCGTCCTAGGATTACGCTCTCCAGAGGAGGAGACGTATTTTAGGAAATACGCCTCCACTTAAGTCGAGCTGGCGTGGCGCTGGGTCACTGACAGTGGGCCTGCCTGGCCCACTGGCCAAGTTTGATCAGTCTTCACGCGCGCCATCTCCTCCGGCCGAATAGAGGTGGCGCTCCAGTGAGGTTTGCCGGTGAACGACGGCGCCACTCGTAAAACCGAGGCCACCCACGAGCTCAGGGGGTCAAGGCGGTCCCTCCAGTCGTCGTCGTGGTCCCTGGGGTGGACGAAGTCGCCGGCAGCGAGCATAGCCGAAGAGCTCTGGCGGTGCGAATTGGGTGTTTCACCCATGGTGACTCCCGAGGAGAATTGAGCGCGGGGATGGGTCACTGGGTGCTCAAGGAGGCTAGTGGTGGAGAAATTTGGGAGAGGGAGGGACGAACGGCGTCGGAACCATCCAAATAGTGGCGGCGGTAGTAGTTGCCGGAGAGGAAGAAGACGATCATCTCTGGTCCTTCTGCTGCTACAGGAAGGTCAGTGAGGGAGGGAGAGAGGTGGTGATGGACTGAGAGGGCTTGGGGGAAGCTTGGGGGAGGGCAGTGACGCGGCTTGCAGAGGGTGGACACGGCGGCGATTGCCATTCTAGGTGAACATGTGGGCGTTGGCGAGGTAGGCATGGCCGGTGTGTATCTTGTGAGGCTGGTGATCTGCGGATGAGCTGGAGCCATTGGCATTCAAGCGAGAGGGTCCCGAACAGATACGTGGCGAAGGCGTGGCGAAGGCGTACTCATCGGGCAGCGGTCCTAGTCGTCGTGGACGGCGGTGAACAATGCTAGGGGCCAAGCATGGGTGTCGGCGAGGCTCCAGCTGGCTGGGCTGATCCAGGGGAGGATTAGGTTGAGAAGAAGAGGCAGCAGAGACATGGCTGGGGCTCGGTGCTGATGCGTGCAAAACGCACGCTCTGGCCATGCTCTGGACATGCACCAAGCGTGTTCAATGAATTGCCAATGGCATCTACAGGGCCCCAAATGAGATGAAATCACCAGGGTGGTGCTTCTATACATGAAAGGAATTATGGACATGTTGGTTTGGCCAAATGAGCAAGTGCTCAATACATTTCAGAAAGTTGCGAAGTTTCTGCCGTGCCTAGAAGGTGTTTGACAGAATGCTAGGGCCAGCTAGAAAGCTTTGTTGGATTTGAAACTTGGCAGGGTGAGGTCTCTTTAGATGATAGATATGGTGGTGGAGTTAGTTTGGCAAGATGAGAAACTTGTTAGTGCAAGTTTTACTAGAATTCAGTTCTGGACAGAAACTTTGGTGGCATGTTTGGTGGACTTAAAAGATGCAAATAGAGCTGATCTCCTGGAGTTAAGGTTTTGGTTGGAAGGATTACAAGGTGGCAAAGATTCAGAATTAATGGAGCTAGGAAAATTAGGGTTGCAGTTGTAACTAAAAAATGGGACATAATTGAAAAGAGGATGTTTCACTCAAAATTTTCAAAAGATATAGTTAGGTTTTTGCTCAAAAGTGATTTATAGGCATCACCTGACCTCATAATTTTTTTGGGGATTTTAAATAAATTATTTCAAATATTTGTAGTGCAACAGAAGCATTTCAAGCATTTGAAAATGCTTTAAAAGGATTATTTGTGGCAAATTTTATTATGAAAATATTTCCTACTGCTATTTATAATATAAATGAAATGACTTAAGACACAACCAAAGACCACAACATTTTACAAAACTAATCTTCTACGGAGGGGAGAATTTTTGTAAAACAGAAAATAGAAAAGGCTCTGAAATTAATAAATGACCTAGTATAATTCAAAATCTTACTACTGGACAGATTTTACTTAATAAAATTATGGTTGAATTCGTGGGGTGTTACAAACTCTTCCTCCATAAGGAAATCTCGTCCTCGTGATTTGTTAAGGGCGAAGGAACTGAATGCAAATCACATCAGATGATCATATGCGGAATGTAGTCATGGCAATGCACTTATGACATACGCCCTCAATTACAATACAATGGTTGCATCACATAAACTAGTGCTAGGTACTATAATAATGACCGTCTATGGTTCAAAGGTGAGATCTACATGGTCTTGTGGAAGGGTTCCCGGTGCCGGAGCACATTCTTTTTCTTCCGGGGGAAGAGAAGGAAGTAAACGAAGAACACGCCCTTCCAGAGTTGGCCAGTGTGGTCCACCAATGGTGATATGGGGATTCGGGACAACAAGATAATGGAGGTAATCCATTAGTTGCTGGGTGAGATGCTCCTGGGCCATCACATACTGAATGAGATTGGCCAGAGCTGGATCCCTCTCTATGCGTTCACAATGGAACGTGGCTTCTACTCCAGAAGCTGTGGGGCTTGGGAAATAGTAGTATTTCCTTTCACTGGCAGCGGGTACAGTGGATCGAAGATGGGTAACTGCTTCATAAGCAGAAATCTCGATAGCCATGCTTGAGGTTGGCATGGATCTCCCGACGAAGACAACATATGGAGGGCCTTGATTCAAATCCTCTCATGGGATGTGCACAACTGCCCAGTATTTTGAGCAATCAGGGGTGATCCTCATTTTGAACAGCTCGTACTGGGGTGGGTGGCTGGAACCAAGGGTATTGCGGGTTAGATCCCTGAAATCTTAACAAAACTACCAGGGCTTTCATCTAGAGTCCTTAGGTAGGCCCCAGGGTGAGACATGGAAGGATGACTAGAGAAGAGCAATGCTCAAGTGCGGTGGTGGCTGGTGTGGTGTATGGATATAACCCCTGATTAGGTGCATGGGTCCGGAACATGATGCGGCGTTGGTACGACTTGTGCATCGGCTCCGACATAGGGTTGTCCAAGTCAAATTCTCGGACACCACTTCCCAAAAAGGAGTGTGACAAATTATTGTGCGTGTCGGCAGTCACGTCTAGCATTTACTCTGTCGCCATACGCCAACAATTACGCTAGATCACACATTAAGAAACATTAAAACTGTGCATCCTCTTGGCCCTCTCAAGCCATCAAGGCTTTTGGCCATCAAATCTACGAGTTTAGGAATTTTAGGCCGTTGGATCGATTTGCAAAAACTTGATCACTGTTAACCACAGATAGCCATACGGGCTGGGTCGCTGCTCCCGTAACAAAATGGACGGTCTGCCATTATTTGGGCCTGCTGGGCCTTAGATGCCGCATGTCGCTCGCATGTTGGCGAACGGTTCCGCATAGGCCGACCAGGCGGTCGACGAAATAGAAAATATAGTAGAACACAGGTGCGTCTCAAAAAAATATCAGAACACAGGTTCCTCTTAAAAAATAGAAAAAATCACAGCCTCCCGTCCCGTGTGTTCGGCAACGGCTCTTTGCAAGGGAAAAAAAGGTTGTTCACTGTCGTCGATCTCGCGGGCGGGCGAACTGATCTTTACGAGGTGAGTGACCTATGCCTGGCCCTGGCCGGGCGGGAGAGCCCATGCCTGGTTCTTGCGATGCGATGCCGTGGAGCAGTGACGGGACAACGAAACGTCGCCTGGCGATTCAGTCATCGGCGATAGAAATCCTCATTGATGTGGACCTTAATGCAATTGATTTACCCACTTGCCGACGTACGTTTCTACTAACTTAATGTCAATCATGTGCCCAGGTCAGTTACCATTCGATCCGTGCTCTTACAATACCCCACTGGCATCCATATAGTCTCGACAATCCTCTTGTTCCTCCCCACCTCCTCCTTACTTCGGCAGGTTGATACCTCATCTTCTCTGCTTTTTTTGTGAATATCACCTTCTCTGTTTCATACCTCATCTTCTCTGTTCCATCTTCCACCAATTCTTCCTCCATCAAGTTTCATAATTTCTATTTTTGATGATGTTTTCTTTACTCCCAACTGAATTGAAGGTGCTCAGAGTTAACATATTCGAGGTTGTTTCCGATGGGCTGGTTTGTTCCTTGCCGCTCCAATGGCTAACCATCAGGTTATTATCCGTGCGATGTTACTATGTCACAGGGTGTTTACAGTTAGACGGTATTGTCTTAATGCATCACTACGATTGGGTTTTTAATCTTTATTCTGTTTGGGAATTTTTGTATCTTGAGCTGGACAGTGATGACCATAAACGCCTTGGTGTCTAAATTTCTGTAAGCTCAACACTTTCTGTTTGATGCAAGTTTTAGTTCATTCCCGAGCTGGACAGTGATGACCATAAACGCCTTGGTGTCTAAATTTTCCCAAGGTTCTGTATATACAACAAACTTAAAAGGATTGGGAGGAGGGTGCCCTCACCTGTGTTTGTTGAGTTCAATATAGATGCCTCTTTTGATGAAATCATTTCTAGAATTATGCTAGAGCAATCATGCGAGATGTTAAAGGTTTCTTGTATAGCTGCTTCAAATGTGAAATTGGATTATGTCCAGGATGCTCAAATTGTGTAAGGTCTTGACCTGAGACATGGCTTACTGCAAGACCTTTCTAGCTGTTAACTCCGATGACATGGAGTAAAATGTTTGTTGGTGTAAGGTAATTCTCATGAAGAATTCAATTTGTGGCTTTGGATTGTGTATTTTAAATATCAGGATACATGTAACCTTAAACGACCATACGAAGCTGCAAAAATATTTTTCAGCAATCTGAACATTACATATCATGTAGCGCCCTTTAATCATGAGTTTGCTAAAGTAATTTATGTTAATTGTTTTCCTAGGCAATTAGCTGACTTGAGTTAAGTATTATTCTTTGAAGGGCAAGTGCCGGTGCAATGTTTTGTTAATCCAAAAATCTTAGTTCGTTATTGTGCTTCAAAGACAAAAGATGATCTTAGTTTGTATTTAATTTCCATATTTTCCCATTATATTTTTACAAAAAACAAAATTATTTAGATTTATTATGAATTTGTACTCTTCCAACCCTTATTATATGGGTAATATATGGGCGCGGCAATGCGCGCCATCATGGTCTAGTAGTACCATTAAAACAATAGCATACGGGTAATTTACAAGCTCACTATGCCATGTGATTGCTACCTTGAAAACACAAGACAACAGGACTACTAGGATTTGATAACACTCCTGGTGGACTCAGTCCAACTCATTGACATCTAGTCGGGCGTGTCTTGTAGATGTCGAGGCTTCTCCATGAGCTTCAGTGTCGGAGTTGATCATGGTAGGATGGGGAGCTATAGTGCTGGGATAGCGATGATGCCCCTAGTGGGGTCTCGTGGTCACAATCCCGTTGGAGTAGGTCTCCAAGAGACGACGGAGTTCCCCTGGGGAGGCGAAGGCATTGCCAGGGTAGATGACAGGAGCAAACCTTGGGGGCTCAACTGGCCTCCCAGGCAGCATTATCGGGGTATCGGTGTCAGTTGCAGCTTCACTTCTCACCGGTGTCAGTAGCGCAAGCATCCCAAGGGTCGCAATCAGATCATTGGTGACCTGGTCGAATAGTGCCTCTTGCACCCTCAGGTAGCACACTAGATGCACTAGAGCAGGATCCGACTCATGGTCTCCGTTGGCGACCTGGGTCGGGCTACCATTGCCTTCACGACTAGGGTAGTAGAAGAAAGGGCGAGTGTTAACCCTCAGCGACAAGTGTCGGAGATTAACTAGACCCTCTCGGTTTGCAAGTTGGATGGCTTGGGGCTCATCGGAGGTCGTCCTCCTGGTGAACCAGTAGGGACGCTCTGATGTGGTGCCCCTCCCGTAGATGTGCACTGTGGCCCAAAAGTGATGGATGGCATCACTTGTGTGTTCCTAGTACACAACATATTTCGGGGGTTCGTCTATGCCAAAAGCATGATGAGTGCGATTGGCGAGGATGGCTACGAAATCTCCAAGCTCGGATGCGGTGGTCTCCTTGCGGATGATGGGACAAGGCATCCTGGTGGTTTGGAAATCAGACTGCGAGTGAAAGTTGTGAGGTGCTGAGTAGGGGCAAGGCTTCCTTTATAAGCCAGCGGAGTCTTCCATCGCACGCTTGTGGATGGGACACCTTAGGTGTCGGCCACGGGTGCACAAACTATGGTCTAGGATGATAGGATGGGCACCGACTATCGAAAAGATGTCGGCTGGCCACTGTGCGACTATCAGATAGGATGGGCCTGACTGTGGATAGAAAAGGATATGGACAGTGCGGAAACCAAAGGATAGTGACCAGGATAGGATTAGCCGGTGGTCAGCCTAGCTCTGATACCAAGGTTGTCGGGGCCGGATTTCAGGGACATAAATCCGAGTAAACGACCCTTGTGTCATCACCGGCTGGGATTATTGTTGCTGGTGGACATTTCCTTGATACAGAATTCCAAGCAATTAGAATGGAGTTGAGTACAAGACCGTAAATCTCCAACTCATGGGACTCCATTCCCACGGGAACGACTGACCTGGATAACTCCTATCTCACACGGCTGCTATCCTTGAATCCTAGGTTGTGGGGTGGTGTTGCAGTACTCCTCTCTGAATCATGATCTGGCCAAGACAATAGCCAGGGACAAGCCAGTGAGTACATTTGAATGTACTCGCCAACATGATGAACAAAAGATATACCGAATGCATACGTTCATGATGAATGAAACTATATGCATGTTTTGACTGAAAATTAAAGCATGGCATGGCCAATATTCATGCGGTACAGAAGGAATAAATGAATCACATTGGTAGTAAATCAAGGAAATGAAATGGAACATGGGGCATTGGACCGCCCGAAGAATTCCAAGAAAAATGCGAAGTGGGTGTCTAAAAGAGAATCGGGTGAGACGGGACTGCCCAAGAACTCAAGAGACGCCACGAGAGGTCTTGAAAAGAAATGCCACAGTCGGGCGTCTGAACGACGCCTCATAAAGGGCTTATAAGACAATAATGACATGAGTATCTAGGTGGACTGGCCATCCCAAGTGATACTCAGAAACGATAATAAACTTGAGTATCCCGGGTAGTCTAGCCATCCCAAGAGATACTCAAGATTGCACATAAGAGGAAAGGGTTAGTCCACAACAATATTCATGTCAACAATAATATTCATAGTGGCACTAGTAGTGAGAATAATTATCTTGCAAACGGATCATGATCAATTTAATTATTTCCTCCGGAGAATGACTCTAAGACCGACACTTGACCAACCCATACTGTAGTCCTTAACCATGGACACGGCTATTCGAATAGATATAACTCTGTAGAGGGTGTACCCTTTACCCACAGTTAAAGGATTTCTTTAGCCAACACCGAGACGCTGACTAATTCCCGTTATGGCCTTTGGGTTGAAAACACACCTAACCAGCACACACCAGATTAACTTTTCGGATGCCTGGAATCGCCCAAAGCATCGTTCAAGAGAAACTCTAAGGCATGGGATCACTATTAACATGCGCGTATTACAAGCGGTGCCCCCTCTCGGCCCAGCTGGATACACCCATGCCCCCTGACCCGATGATTGGCATTGCAGCCGGTACCTGGAAACCCTCATAGTGACCTCTCTATACGGTGTGTGCATGGAAAGGGGTTAACAAGTTACTGAACCGTACCCTACCTGTGGCAGGGACATGTGGTAGCACAATTCAAGTATGAGGGTTACCGGAACAAGACTTGATCTACGGTCAACTCAGGAGGTTTAAGTTTTCCTGCAGTGGTTAACACAATATAAGTCCTTGGCAGTACCCAACGGGGTCACCACCTGGTATGTCCCAACATACCCTCACTGGTCATTCTCATCACAACAAGATTTCAGTCTCACGGTCACTTTTCTCATGACTGTTTCTCCCTGCAAATTAGCCTAGACCAACACATGCACATATGGCACATGAAAGTAACCGTACTGACTTATACCTCATGTTTAAGTGAAGATAAAATACCATCAAGGGGGATCATGCATGTATGACTAGTACTATGAAGACTTCATATGAGTTCAACATATCCATAATCCAATTCTACATGCAGACAGACAACTATGCAATCACCATATCATGTGTTCAAGATGCTTGCCTTGAGCATGCAGAAAGATTGGGTGCACTCCAAATGTTTTAAAATATTATCTTCCCTCCATTTCCTATTTTCAAAATATTTTAATTACCACATAATTCAAAAACAATACATAAAAGTTGCTTGGGAAATTTTGAAATAAATACTAAAATAAACTAGAAGAAATTTGAGAAATAACGGAAAAAGAATCAAGTCATTTGGAATTGTGGTGTAAAAACTAGAGCCAGCCAAAGTTAGGGTCAACTCTGGATTTAAATTAAAACATAAAAAGAAAATGGTTCGTTCGGAAATACGCTTTCAGAATAGGAAGACGTACTTCAATGACTACACGTCCCGGGATTACGCTTTCCAGAGGAGGAGACGTATTTTAGGAAATACGCCTCCACTTAAGTCGAGCTGGCGTGTCGCTGGGTCACTAACAGTGGGCCTGCCTGGCCCACTGGTCAGGTTTGACTAGTCTTCACGCACGCCATCTCCTCCAGCCGAATAGAGGCGGCGCTCCGGAGTGGTTTACCAGCGAACGACGGCGCCACTCGGAAAACCGAGGCCACCCACGAACTTGGGAGGTTGAGGCGGTCCCTCTAGTGGTCGCCATTGTCCCTGGGGTGGATGGAGTCGCCGACTGCGAGCTCAGCCGAAGAGCTCTGGCGGGGCGAATTTGGCGTTTCGCCCATGGTGGCTCCCAAGTAGAATTGAGCACGGGGATGGCTCAGTGGGTGCTCAAGGAGGCTAGTGGTGGAGAAATTTGGGAGAGGGAGGGCCGGACAGCATCAGAACCATCCGGACAGTGGCAGCGCCAGTAGTTACCGGAGAGGAAGAAGACAACCACCTCTGGTCCTTCTGCTGCTACAGGAGGGTCAGTGAGGGAGGGAGTGAGGTGGTGATGGATTGACAGGGCTCGGGGGCAGCTTAAATAGTGCGGGGGAGGCCAGTGCCACGACTTCTAGAGGGTGGACACGGCGGCGACGGCCATTCAAGGCGAACGTGTGGGCGCTGGTGAGGTAGGCATGGCCGGTGTGTCTCTTCCGAAGCCAGTGAGATGCGGATGAGCTCAAAACGTTGGCATTCAAGTGAGAGGGGCCCGGACAGAGACGTGGCGTAGGCGTACTCGTCGGGCGGCGGTCCTGGTCACCGTGGACGGCGGGCCAAGCGAGGCTCTAGCTAGTCGGGCTGATCTAGGGGAGGATTAGGTTGAGAAGGGAAGGCAGTAGAGACACGATAGGGGCTTGGTGCCGACGAGTGCAAAACGCACGTTCTGGCCATGCACTGGACATGCACGAAGCGTGTTTGATGAATTGCCAATGGCATCTACAGGGCCCCAAATGAGCTGAAAATCACCAGGGTGGTGCTTCTATACATGAAAGGAATTATGGACATATGTTGGTTTGGCCAAATGGGCAAGTGCCCAATACAGTTCAGAAAGTTGCAAAGTTTCTGCCATGCCCAGGAAGTGTTTGACATAATGCTAGGGCCAGCTAGAAAGCTTTGTTGGATTTGAAACTTGGCGGGGTGAGGTCTCTTTAGATGATAGAGATGGTGGTGGAGTTAGTTTGGCAAGATGAGAAACTGGCTAGTGCAAGTTTTACTAGAATGCAGTTCTGGATATAAACATCAGTGGCATGTTTGGTGGACTTAGAAGATGAAAATAGAGCTGATCCCCTGGAGTTAAAGATTTGGTTGGAAGGAGTACAAGGTGGCAAAGTTTCAGAATTAATGGTGCTAGGAAAATTAGGGTTGTAGTTGTAACTCAAAAATGGGACAGAATTGAAAAGAGGATGTTTCACTCAAAATTTTCAAAAGACATAGTTAGCTTTTTGCTCAAAAGTGATTTATAGGCATCACCTGACCTCTCACAATTTTTGTGGGATTTTAAAACAATTATTTAAAATATTTGTAGTGCAACATAAGCATTTCATGCATTTGAAAAATGCTTCTAAAGGATTATTTTTCGCAAATTTTATTATGAAAATATTTCCTACTGTTATTTATTATATAAATGAAATGACTCAAGACACAACCAAAGACCACAACATTTTACAAAACTAATCTTCTATAGTGGGGAGAATTTTTGTAAAACAGAAAATAGAAAAGGATCTGAAATTAATAGATGACCTAGTATAATTCAAAATTTTACTACTGGCCAAATTTTAATTAATAAAATTATGGTTGAATTCTTGGGGTGTTACATGCACCCATGATACGTCTCTGTCGTATCTACTTTTGCTAACGCTTTTACTCTTGTTTTGGACTCTAATTTGTATGATTTGAATGAAACTAACCCGGACTGATGCTATTTTCAGCAGAACTATCATGGTGTTTTTTGGTGCAGAAATAAAAGTTCTCGAAATGGAACAAAACTTTTTGGAGAATTTTTATATAATAAAAGAAAAATACTGGAGCCAAGAACCACCGAGGGGGTCCCTGGGGAGCACAACCCACCAGGGCGCGCCCCCTCCTTGCGAGCCCAGGTGGGTTGTGCCCACCTGGTGGCCCCGCTGACCCTATCTTCGACACTATAAAAATCCCATTTTCAGAGGGAAAAAATTATTGATGAAGAATTATCACGTTTCACGAGACGGAGCCGGTGCCACGTCCTGTTCTTCATTGGGAGGAGAGATCTGGAGTCCGTTTGAGGCTTCAGAGACAAGGATCTTCGTCATCACCAACCCTTCTCCATCGCCAATTCCATGATGCTCCCCACTGGGAGTGAGTAATTCCTTCATAGGCCCGCTGGTCGGTGAGGGAGTTGGATGAGAATCATCATTTAATCGAGTTAGTTTTGTTAGGGCTTGATCCCTTGTATCCATTAAGTTGTGAGTTTGATGTTCGTATGACTTTGCCATGCTTAATGCTTGCCACTTTGGGCCTGGGTGCCATGATTTCAGATCTGAACCTTTTATGTTATTACCATTATATCTATGTTCTAGATCCGATCTTGCAAGTTATAGTCACCTATTACGTGTTATGATCCCTAAACCCTGGAGTGACAATAGTCGGGATACTTTCCGGTGATGATCGTAATTTGAGGAGTTCATGTATTCACTATGTGTTAATGCTTTGTTCCGGTTCTCTATTAAAAGGAGACCTTAATATCCCTTAGTTTCCTTATGCACCCCGCTGTCACGGGAGGGTAGGACAAAAGATGCCATGCAAGTTCTTTCCATAAGCACATAGGACTATTTACGAAATACATGCCTATATTATATTTATGAACTGGAGCTACTGCTGTATCGCCCTAGGTTATACTGTTATATGATGAATATCATCCAATGAATTCACCAATCCAATGCCTACGCATTTTCCACATATTGTTTATTGTTATTGCTATTGTCACAACTGCTAAAAAATCATTGCTATCACTATTACCGTTACTATTACTGTTACCACTGCTATCAAAACTACCATATTACTGTGGTACTAATCATATTCCTATAGATAATTAATCTCGAGGTGTGGTTGAATTGACAACTCAGCTGCTAATACTTGCAAATATTCTTTGACTCCCCTTGTTGTCGAATATATAAATTTGGGTTGAATACTCTACCCTCGAAAACTGTTGCGATCCCCTATACTTGTGGGTTATCAAGACCTTTTTCTCACGCCATTTCCGAGGAGCATAGCTATATTTGTTGAGTCACTTGGGATTATTATCTATTTATCACTATGAAGAACCTGAAGGATACAAATACCAAGCTCGTTCCCTCTAGGACGAGGGGAGCTAAGGAACTGCCATCACACTGTGCACTTGATTCACCTTCTGTTTTGAGTAGACTTGCAACACCACCACATGCTATTAATCCTGATATGTTGCAAGTTATTGATAATGCTACTTCTATAAATACTACTCATGATGATGCTAGTACCTTGCTTGATGATGGTGTGCCACTAGGTGATTTTCTTGATGAACAAATTGCTAGAGCTAAAGAGAATGAAATTACTGAAACTGATGAGATCATTGAAATCGATGAAATACCTAAAACTGAAAAATCTTGAAACACCTATTAGACCTAGCTCTCCTATATATGAATTGCCTAAGATACCTGAAGGTTATGTTATGGATGAGGAGATATCTAGTGATTTTGTTGCTTGCAATGATAGAGATGATCTTAAAAAATTATCATGCAAACTAAAAGAGAAATCTTTGAATGCTAGAATGAAGTGTGATCCCAAGTTTGCTACTTCACCTATATTTGTTGATGATAAAGATTATGAATTCTCTGTCGACCTAGAGTTAATTACTTTGGTTGAATATGATCCTTTCCATGGTTATGAAACTGAAACTGTTGTGGCACACCTTACTAAATTAAATGATATTGCCACCCTATTTGCTCATGACGAGAAGATTCGCTACTACTATATCCTCTAATTATTTATGTTCTCATTAAAGGGTGATGCTAAGATATGGTACAATACTATTTATCCTGGTTGTGTGTGTAGCCCCCAGGATATGATTTATTACTTCTCTCAAAAATATTTTCCCGCTCATAAGAAACAAGCCGCCTAATAGGAAATATTTAACTTTGTGCAAATTGAAGAAGAGAGTCTCCCACAAATGTGGGGGAGGCTTCTCCGATTGCTTAATGCTTTGCCTGATCATCATCTTAAGAAAAATGAAATACTTGATATCTTCTATAATGGACTAACTGATGCTTCTAGGGACTTCCTAGATAGTTGTGCTGGTTGTGTTTTCAGGGAACAAACTGTTGAACAAGCTGAGGAAATATTAAATAATATATTGAAAAATTATGATGATTGGACTCTTCCTGAACCATCGCATAAAGCCGCTCCAAAGAATAGGGGTATCTTATATCTCATTCCTGAAGATATGCAAGAGGCAAAGAAATCTATGAAGGAAAAATGTTTTAAAGTAGAGGATGTTAAAATTTTACCTCCTCTAGAAGAAATACATGGACTTGATACACCACCACCCAAGGTGGTAGAGGTAAACTCTTTAATGAAATTTGATGAAAGGGACAATCCTTATAATATGCATCCTAGCCAATGCCTTTATGAGTTTGATAATTAAATTATAAAGCAAGATCACTTCAATGACAATGCTATGAAACCATTGAAATATAATTCTGATGCGATTTCTCGCTTGAGTGACTTGTTATTTAGAATCTCTAATGATGTTAGAGGTGTAGCAAAACATTGTTCTATGGTTCAAACTCAACTAGAGCAAGTTAATAAATCTCAAAGAGAATTGCTTGATGAAATGAATAATAATGTGAATGATCATGCAGTTAGAGTAATGACTAGAGGAGGTAGAATGACTCAGGAACCACTTTATCCCGAAGTTCACCCTAAAGAATTGAAAAAGACTCTCAAAGAATTAACACTGATGCATCTAGTCCTTCTAACAAGAACAAGAAAAATGATAGGATGTTGCGTGCTTCTAGTGAACCTGAGATGGAAAAATCTCCTGATAATAATGATGTTTCTATTTCTGATGCTAAAACTCAATCTGGTAATGAACATTCACCTAGTGATAATGAAAACAATAATGATGATGTTCATGAAGATACTCAACCAGACAATGATAAACAACCAAATTATGATGTTGAAAAAGAACCAGTTGTTGATCTTGATAACCCACAATCTAAAAATAAAAGATATGATAAAAGAGACTTTGTTGCTAGAAAACATGAAAGAGAAAGAGAACAATGGGTTCAAAAACCCATGCCCTTTCTACCTAAATCAACTTAGAAAAAGGATGATGAAGAATTTGAACATTTTGCTGGAATGCTTAGGCCAGTCTTTTTGTGCACTCGCTTGACTGATATATTAAAGATGGCCCCTTATGCAAAATATAGGAAAGACATCGTCTCTACTAAAAGAAAGATACCTGAAGCTGAAATCTCCACCATGCTTGCTAATTATTCTTTTAAGGATGGAGTACCTAAAAACCTGGAGATCCGGGGATACCAACTATACCTTGCTCCATCAAAAGAAATCATGTTAAAACTGCTTTGTGTGATCTAGGAGCTGGTGTTAGTGTTATGCCTTTCTCCTTGTATAAAAGACTTGATTTCAATAAATTCACAACTACTGAAATATCTTTGCAAATGGCTGACAAATCAACTGCCATACCAATCGGTATTTGTGAGGATGTGCCTGTTGTTGTTGCAAATGTTACTATCTTAACTGACTTTGTTATACTTGAGATGCCCAAGGATGACAACATGTCGATTATCCTTGGTAGACCCTTCTTGAATAAAGCAGGGGCTGTTATTGATTGCAATAAAAGCAAGGTCACTTTTTCATATCAGTGGTAATGAACATACAGTGCACTTTCCGAAGAAATAATTCCAAGTGAATGGTATTAATGTTATTGAGAAATCTCCGACACTCACTTTTGGAAGTTTTCAACTACCTCTACCTACTGCCAAAAAGAAATATGATATGCTTATTGTTGCGGACATGCATATCCCCATTGAGGTAACTTAGTGCTTTACGAAAGTTCTTTGGTTTCATGCTAATCGAAGGTGGTCGTTAATAAGACTTGATCAACCTTATTAATGGATCATTTTTGAGAGGCATGAAGTTGATGAATTTAGTGAGCACAACCTTCCGTCCTTAACTTTTGTTTTCTGTTTTTCTTAGTTAAATAAAATAAAATGCCTTGTTTTATCTATTTTTTGATTTTCCCATGCAATAAAAAATGACTCAAAAATAAAAGTTCTCGGAATGCCCTGAAAATTAAATAGAAATTTTTCAGAATATTTCTGAATTTTTGGTGCAAATAACATCAGAGTGGGGCGCACCAGGTGAGCACAACCTACCTGGGCGCGCCAGCAGCCCCAGGCGTGCCCTGGTGGGTTGTGGTCCCCACGTGGGCCCCCTCACTTACTCTTTAGCCCATGTCATCACCTACCTCTAGAAAAAAATCATCATTGCTCTCTCTCTCTCTCTCTCTTGTGTTCTTGCTCTCAAACCCGCGGATTTCGTTCTCTTTGCTCGAAGCTTCGTTTCCAAAACTATTTTGGGGGATTGCTACTTGGAGTAAGATGAGTTTCTTTAGGAAGTTTGCTTCCAAGAAGAGCTCCAAGGGAGTCATTGGGGAATCATCGGACAGTGACCTCCATACTCGGAGAATGGCGGAGCTGCGGCCGTGCGAATGGCCGCATAACCCCTTCATGGATGGAGCCAGCATCCATCAAGAGTTCGCAGAATTTGCTGCTAATGCTGGTCTCACCGACTTCATCGCAATGTGAACAATACCATCTCCTTACAAATTTCTTTGTGCAAAGTTTCCATTTTCCGAGTAGGAATAATCCCCCAGAGGTGCAGTTTAATATATATGTTGAAACCCGTCAGATACCACTCACTGATTTTTGTGATATTTGCTTGAACCCTTCTGTCGGGGAAATAAGAGAGCCTAGGCCTGCAAAGTTCTAGGACTTTTTATCGTACGTTGTCAGTGGGAGATGAGAGAGGGGTATCGAGTGTCACTGCCACTAGCTTGCAGTTTCCTTCTGTGCACTATTTTGCTCCATTTATCGCGAAGTGTTTACTTGCTAGAGAGAAGGTTGGTGCACTTAGTGCCCCCGATTTCGTTATCTTATGCCATGCACTATACGACGATAACACCTTTAGCCTAGGGGCTATTATTGCACGTCGTCTACACCTTAACAGGGCCAAGGGTAAAATTCATGGCGGTATTTATCCCACTCGTTTTGCGAGTCCCTTTAACATTCAGATTCGCCAGCATGCTTATCATTTGCCTAAGGTTTACTTAGGTCGCCAGGCGATGGTAGCTCATCAGTTTATTGATGGCGAGGACACTATTAATAATGTTCCTTACAACCTGGTTTTCAATGTGGATACCTGTGATATTATTCCGTTGCCTGCACATGCTTTGTTTGATTCTATTTCCAGGGGCGGATATAGGATCATGCCAGATGACATTATTGCCTACTGGAACAACTAGGCAGCAGCTGAGGAGGAACCTCGGGAGTGGGACGCTCAGGTGCCCGCTCCATAGCACTTTGAGATGGGACCGAATGGCCACTACGAGTGGTGATTGCCAAGCTAGGCCAAAAGCCTAAGCTTGGGGCAGTACGTATTTCCACTGACATTATATTCATGTTCACACATTTTATTCCATTTGTCGGTGTTCTCGCTTTCTTCTTGTGTGTTTGAAAAACTTTGAGAAAATCACAAAAAATGTTGCTTGCATATTTCGGTTTTTCTTTCTAGTTTAGTTAGTTGTAGAATTTAAAAT